>NC_141074.1:14019223-14246723 GCF_041138505.1 Cibotium barometz
GTGGTGCATTGTGTGCATGCACATGCACGTGGTGTGTGTTCTCTCTCTCACACACGTGCACATAATATAATATTATATGTGTGCGTGTGCGTGTGCGTGTGCGCGTGTCCGTGTATATGCATCTATGCTAGGGGAAACAAATAAGCAAATGAGAAACTCTCTAATATATGTGTGTGTGCGTGTGTGTGTGTTTATATATATAAGAATCTCATTCAATGAGCAAATGACTTAATGGTGACAACTAATTGTGAGTCCCAATGCATGTAGGCTTGTGGAAAAGAACGGTTCCTTTTAAAAAGTTTAAAAATGTGAAACTCTCATATATATATATATATATATATGAGACTCATTCAATGAGCAAATGACTCATTAAAAAAAATATGCTTTCTCCTTTATGTGAAGGCCTGACTTCCTCTTGCCAAGTGGGGCTCTTCTTTGCTTGCCACATGGTAGGTTACAAATAAGAGATATAAAGATAATATAATAGGTAATAATAATAGCTGTATATAAGACTATAGGATAACAATGATACATGCATAATGCAGTAGTAGTGTACAATATACATGCGCGGTCCACGTAGGCGATACGTATACGCAATAGCTGCAAATTTCAAGTACGTATATATATGTAAGTTTATATGCATGTATGTGTATGTGTAAGGATGAGTAAGTGTGCATATTTGTGTATGTGCACGTGCGTGCGAGTGTCTGTGTGCATGTGTGTGTGTGGTGCATTGTGTGCATGCACATGCACGTGTTTATAATGGCATACATATAGATCTATTTCTATATACATATATACATACCCATAAATATAAATATATATGTATGTATGTATGTATGTGTTCTCTCTCTCTCACACATGCACATAATATAATATTATGTGTGTGTGTGTGTGTGTGTGTGCATCTATGCTAGGGGAAACAAATGAGCAAATGAGAAACTCTCTAATGTGTGTGTGTGTGTGTGTTTATATATATAAGAAACTCATTCAATGAGCAAATGACTTGATGTTGACAACTAATTGTGAGCCCCAATGCATCTAGGCTTGTGGAAAAGAATGGTTCCTTTTATAAAGTTTAAAAATGTGAAACTCTCCTATATATATATATATATATATATATATATATATATATATATATATATATATATATATATGAGACTCATTCAATGAGCAAATGACTCATTCAAAAAAATATCCTTTCTCCTTTATGTGAAGGATTCACTTCCTCTTGCCAAGTGGGGCTCTCCTTTACTTGCCACGTGTATTTGTGTATTTCAATGTGTGTATGCGTGTATATATATGTAAGTTTATATGCATGTATGTGTATGTGTGAGGATGAGTAAGTGTGTGCATGTAATTGTGCATATTTGTGTATGTGCACGTGTGTGTGAGTGTGTGTGCATGTGTGTTTGTGTGGTGCATTGTGTGCATGCACATGCACGTGTTTATGTTGGCATACATACATACATACATATATATATATATATATATATATATATATATATATATATATATATATATATATATATATATGAGACTCATTCAATGAGAAAATGACTCATTAAAAAAAATGTCCTTTCTCCTTTATGTGAAGGCCTGACTTCCTCTTGCCAAGTGGGGTTCTTCTTTGCTTGCCACATGGCACGTTACAAATAAGAGATATAAAGATAATATAATAGGTAATAATAATAGCTGTATAGAACTACATGATAACAATGATACATGCATGATGCAGTAGTAGTGTACAATATACATGCGCGGTCCTCGTAGTAGGCGATACATATACGCAATAGTTGCAAATTTCAAGTACATACTACCACATTTAATGTAACGAAAGATAGGAGTGCACTCGTTGCTGTGGATGTCACGATGCACGGGAAATCTACGGGCCTTGAGAAGCACACTGCTTGTGCCCCACATCATGGCATCATACTATTGCTCGTTGTTATTCTGGCTACTCTTCGGACCGTCGATCTGCGGTTCAGATCTCTACATAGTGGGCAAAACCACTTTCCAAAAGAATCAACATCCATATATATATATATATATATATACATACATACATACATACATACATATGTATATGTATACATATATATAGATATATACATACATATATATGTATATATACATACATTCATACATACATACAAATGTATATATGTATTAATTATTATTATTATTATATATATATTTATATACACACATAGACGCACACACATGCACACACACACACATATACATACATACATACAGATATAGTGTATGTGTGCATGTGCGTGTGTGTGTGTGTGTGTGTGTATGTGTGCATGTGCGTGTGTGTGCGTATGTGTGTATATCTTTTCTTATTTTGTTTATTTATATACGTGTTTATATAAATGTGTATATATGTAAATATGTATATATTTATGTGTGTGTGTGTGTGTGTGTGTGTGTATGTATGTAGGTATATATACAATATAATTTTTTATAATAAATATTTAATTATTATAAAAAATAAACATATTTAATATGATAAAACACACACACATCCACGCACGTGCACATGCACAAATACACAGACAGATATATATTTTAAATGTATATGTATTTAAATAATAAATATAAAAATTATATATATATATATGCGTATGTATGTATGTATGTGTGTGTGTGTGTATTTAAATATTCTCTCTCTCTCTCTCTCTCTCCGCTATCGATATATAGAGATTATACTCTCTATATAATCTATATATATAACTGTGCATATTTGTGTATGTGCACATGTGTGTGAGTGTGTGTGCATGTGTGTTTGTGTGATGCATTGTGTGCATGCACATGCACGTTGTCGTGACGTGGACGGTGTCGCTTGGAAAGTACGAGACTTCTAGCTGTGAGAGTTGGTACCAAACTCCACAGGGAAACTCACACACAAAATTCTCCAAGGAGCATAGGACATATCCATTTTTAATGACATATACATGTGTCAATTTACCTAAATACATCCTTGAATTCAGCCTGATGATTGCATAAAAATTTGTGTACCAAGTGCTTGTTCCTTTCCAAGCATAGATTCCCTGGCTCCTCTTTCCAAATCCCTCGAACCAATCACATGTAGGCATAACATAACCTTCAAATATTTCCAACATACATGTGACCATTTACATTCCATACATCCAGTGTCATCAATTCCATCATTTCAAGATGTTCTTTATCACTTGAAAACCTGAACGTATTCAAGTGAATTTTCTCTTTGATTTTATTTTGCTAATCTCAAAAATCGCTTCGCTGCAGACTGCGCGATGAAGAAAACGTGGAAAAAACTGAAAGCATCTCTTAATGTAGTACTCAAATCCCTCTTCAATTCTAGCACCTACAAGCTATGAACAGTAGATATAGCTTTGATTTGAAATTCTCTGGTAGATAGCGCACTGGTTCTCCTCTTTTCTGCAGACAGTGAACTCCGATATGCGCCCCCCCTTCACATCTCTGGTTTTTCCTCATTTTCCCGCAAGGGAATCGGCGCCCCCACCACCTTTTGCAGCTGAAAACACGTTTATTCCATTTTGAAATTCCACGCTGCGCCTACCATTCCATGCATCTATTTTAGAGTGATAACCATAAAAAAAATCAAACTCCTTCACACCATAACTTTGCTAAGGGTGTTTCCCACACCACATCAAAAGAAGCTTCATTTGGCATCCTTATTACACATATGACCTTGCCATCAGAAGCATATGATCATGAGCACGACCATTATATACCATAAAAGTTTTCTGTCTCAGTGTTAATATCAACTCAACCATGATAGACACGGCTTATGAGCATTTCACCATCTCATGGAATCAGTAAAAGCAGTCAAACCCACAAGCATAATCCAGTCCTATCAAGGCACAGGGTTTCTGCTATCTCCAAAATTCTCCATAAGCATAAAAACTCCACGATTCACACCACACTGTCAGAGGCTTCGAGACCTGGCTCAGCCTCAGCTTGTCTTATTGAACCTCATTTACAATATGAACATATGTACTCAGGCATCATATAATGACTCGTCATGGCACTTAACCCCATGCATCTGGATTTGCATTTGATGGCCTCACATGCATGGTTTCACACCATAGACGTGCCATGGCACGACATCCACCCCCTCTAAACCTGCATATCCTCTGGTATGTGCCAAATCATCATCAAGATCCAAATATATCTGGATGTCGTCCTCATCTTGAACATTATTAGGAAAATCATTCTCTTCCTCTTCAGCCATATCCATCTCATCCTGAGTTCCTTGTGAATCAAAAGGATCATTGTCAAGCCTTCTTTTAAACATCTTGATCCTTTTGCCTGCTACAAGATTCTTTATCTCTGTTCCATCAAGCTCACACAGAGTATACGTGGCATTTCCATGCACATGCTTGACAATGTAAGGGCCAAACCATCTTTTTGCAAACTTCCTTTGAACAGTGAACTGGTTGTCAAGACTACTATCATACATCAGGACCCAATCACCTTCTTCAATAGGTTTTGGCCGGAGTCTGTGTCTTCTATCAAATCTTTCTTTATTTTTCAACCTTGCATCTTTCAGGCGAGCTGTAGCAAGCTCTACATCTTCAGGCCTCCTCTCCAACTGCCTTATTCGCAATGCAAGGAGGTCTTCCCTGCTCAATCCTTCCATCCAGGGCAATACATTCCAAGTTGGAACTACTTCTTCAACTGGCATTACTGGCTTCTGACCATACATTAATTCTGCAGGCGTGTATCCTGTCACTGAGCTATGAGTTGTACGGTCAGCCCACAAAGCATATGGTAGCAGCCTTGGCCACTCTCTCATTCTTTCTCTGCATGCCTTAGCCAAAGCTTTAATGATTGGAGGATGTCCTCGTTCACTTTTACCATTGCCCTCAGGATTGTAAGCACATGTTAGGGACAGTTTGATGCCAATTCTAGAGAAGAATTCCCTTGCTTCTTCAACATCTAGCTCACCCCTATCAGCTGTTATTTTCCCAACACAACCATACCGACAAATCACATCTTCCAAGAGAAATTTGCATACTGTTTCCGTACTCTTTGTTCTAAGATCACGCCCCTCTACCTGATTTGTCAAATCTTCTCTTGCAAGTGCTATGTACCGCATCTGCCAAATTCCCAAAGGCATTGTAACTAGATCCACTACCCATTTGTAGTGCATGGCAGGTGGGTAGGTTGGTTGCAAGCCATCACGATGTCGCACATTTGAGTACATTTGACATATCATGCATGTTTCCACATATCGAGAAATATCCTTGTACATTCCTTTCCACCAATATTTTTCCTTTATTTTGGTAAAGGTGGCCCACACACTTCGATGTCCAGCCCAGAGACTCTCATGGAATTCTTTCACAAGCTTCCCTTGAGTCTCTTTATCACATATGACTCTCTGTGGCATAGCATTCCTCTGCTTAGGATACTTCCAGAGGTACCCATCCTTTAGGAAATAACCATATGCTTTTCTGCGAATCCTCTTAAATTCTGAGTCAGACCAACTTCCCTGTCTTGTCAGAGTACTCAAGTATTGACCAATAAGCAACCAATCTCCTTCATACATTTCCTCAGTAAAAGACTCAAGTGTATTTGATAGGCAAATATGGTCCCCCTTTGCATATGCAGTAGTGTAGAACTTTGTACCCACATCATCAATGTCACTAATCATCTCTTTTTCATCTTCATACCTGGCTCTTGATAGCATATCTGCAACTGGATTATCTTTTCCCGCAATATGCTCAAACTCAGGATTTAGTGACTTGATATAAGCAATCCACCTAAGCATAGCAATATCTGGAGTGGTACAACTTGCTATCATCCCAAGAAGTGGCAAGCAATCAGTTTCCACAAGTACAGATGCCCCAATAAGATATTCTTTTTCACATTTTAGAGCAGTGACTATTCCCCATAACTCTCTCTTGATCTGCGGATATTTTCTTTGTCGGATGCTTAATACCTTTGCTCCAAATCTGATTACATACCTGTGATCATCCTCATCATCTTGCCCTACTGCCCATCCTATCCCAGTAGGACTAGTATCAACTGTAACAATCACAGGCCTGCCACACTCATAATCTGCCTTTCTCAGAGTAGGTGATGATTGGAGCAAACATTTCAGCTTCCGCATAGCTTTAATATGTACTGCACTCCACAGAAATTTTTGATTTTTCCTCAAAAGTTGATAAAGAGGATCTGCTACATGTGCATAATGTGGGATCCAAATAACATAAAAGACACATGCTCCAAGAAATCTCCTCAGCTCTGTAACATTAATGCATGTCTCTTTCATTCTTTGTATTGCATCTATCTTGGCTGGACAAGGTCGGCGTCCACTAGTACTACAAAGATGTCCCACTATTAGCACTTCACCAACTCCAAACACTGATTTCAGCCCAGATAAAGTAAGATTCACTTCTTCAAGCCTGGATAGAATCATATCACAATCCTTTATATGATTTGCCACAAACTTGCGGCACCCCTTTGAATCCAAATCCCCATCTTTGTCTTTCTCATCACAGCCCTTTATTGGCACATCATCCAAAAATGGCATAGTTATTTGTGGTATGAAGTCTCGTAAGACTTTATTCATTCCATTCATCATATGTGCCACCGAGTTGGTGGCTCCCTGTGGTAAGGTACACATCCTTACTAATCCCAAAGGAGTTCTCATTGTGGTCAAGTCCCTGCTTTGTATATCCAGCTGGAACTGATCATATCCCGAATACAGATCACCCATAGAGTATATAGCTTTTCCTGCAAATGCTTCTGTAAACTCATCCACAATCGGACCTGCTCCCACATTCCTGATTGTGACTTTGTTTACAGGTTGCATGTCTTGAATAAAGCGCAATGTCCCATTTTTCTTTGGTATAGTAAACCATCTGTTGGAATATGGAGCGCATGATGGCTCCAAAATTCCCATCCTGATCTTTTCTTTTAGTAATTCCATCAGCTTTGGCAAGAGAGCCTTTGGTACTGGAATTGGCCGCAGGTTCCAGGGCACATGTGGAACAGTAAAGATCACCATAGGTGCTGTTACACTTGGATCAACACAGCCTATCTCATGCGGCTGAAAAGCAAAGGCTTTCCCATGTTTTACAAGCATCTCCTCAAAGCATTCCCTTTCAACTGGCAACAGAAAATCCTTCTCACCAATCTTCAGCTCTTTTAGAGTTTCTTGAGTAAACTTATGCCCAATTTTCTTCGGATCTCTAAGATTTGGTTGCATAGAAGCTTCATCCTTGCTTCTTGGTGGCAAAGGCAAGGCAACTGGTTTCACCTTCTTTGCAACTGTTTTGTACTTTGTATCAACATGAGCATCCATCTCGCAATTCATGTTTTTACATTCCACCCCCTTAAATTCCTGGATTATATCATACATCTCCACAGATGACACCTCTATCATCTCATTTCCACCCTGTAAGCATGCTCTTCCCATATCAAAAAGCACATCCATAGTATCTACAAATGACACCTCATCAAGCACCCCTGAAATAAACTCATTCTTCTCCAAAAGACCACACTGCTCAAAACTTTTTTGTTCATTTTGTACATGTCTACGCATGCCACGCTTCAAATCCTTGCTTTTTACAAAAACCAGTGACCCATAGCTGGAGAATCCCTGAAAATTTGCTGAAAAGTTATTTACATTGATTGAGTCCTGCGAGAACTCATTTCCCCTTGTACCATTGGAATCCCGCTTTACAATGGCACCTGGCCAAAATCCCTCATCTCCCTGTAATTCATGAATTCTCTATTTATCTTTGGGAGTGACTGTGCTCGAAGAGACTCACGATTCCTTTCATGGTTAATGCAAACTGTCAAAAACTGAACAGCTTTTTTGCCATCTTTACTCCTTATTCTCGCATATGCCGAGCCATCATCCAAAACCTTTGTTTCCATCCTTACAGCTGTAATGTAGGGTTGCCCAAGGATGAGGGGATACGATGACATCTCCTGAACAAAGAAGTTCTGATCATCTTTCACATCTCCAATAGTTACCCTTACATTTGGACATGCTGCATAGAGCTCTCCAGATGAGTTATTAGCTGCTTTAATCATCCACCCATGATCTACATCCATTGGCCACTTACATTTGTTGTAGAGATTTTTAGCCATAAGATTTATTTCAGACCCATGATCAATTAGAGCAATGTATGGCTCTTCCAAATCTCCTATTTTGACAAGGGTTTCAGTGGTTGCTCTTGCCCAATGGCTCCTGGAGTAATGACTCTTTGTAAGAACTTCTTTTTCATCATCCTCTTCCACAAAGTGCACTTGTCGTGCCCCATCAGCAGAGTGATTACATTCCACCACATTTTCCCTCTCTTCCTTTTGCTGTACCTGTACTCCATGAGTCTTAGAAGTGCTTGCCTCCCCTTGTGATGGAATAGATTCAATTATGGATTGCCTTTTCCTTCGTATAATATCAATTATCTCATCATGGAATTCTTTCTTTGCAATTCCCAAGACTTCCCCTAGTGTAAATTCCACCCTGCTGTTTAGAATCCTCTCTTCAAGCACCTTTTTGAGATCTGTTGCAGCTTCAATATCAGATTGAAGCTTGTAGAGTGGACTTTTCCCTTTACCCTTCTCCTTCTCATGCTTCATTTTTGCTGGCACTTCTTCCATTGATACTTCCTGTGGAGGTCTGCTATGCAGTGGAGGCATATGTGATGGCCCAGGATCCTTCTTTTCACTTCCGCGTGTAACTCTTTTTGATGGCCCTCCTTCCTCATTTTCCCTTTTACGCTTCTCCTCTACCTGTGCCTCATTATTTTGGCATTTAGCAATGTAGGCATGAACAGATAAAGAATCCACAGGCTCCTCCCAGCCAGTCTCAAGACGTATACAGTCACCTGCCTCATGCAAAGCTTGTTTAGACACCTTCTTTGACGTAATTAATTCCATTGTTGATGGCCAAAAATCTTCATTCTCATAATCTTCATCATTCTCAGATCCCTGCTTTGATTGACCAGCCTTTAACCCATAGGTTGCTGCCTCAACCATTGAGATGGCATGACTAGCAGCCATATCCTCAACCAGCTTTTTCATCCCTCCTTTCCCAAAGTTTGTACTCAATGGAAGTCCAGTCTCTGTAAGGTGGATTTTCCCATCTTTGAAAAACACAAGTTGATTTTTAAGGGCTTCTTTATAGCTAGCACAATCTTTCTTTGCATGTTCTGGGTCATCACACCATATGCATCTGTATGTAAACCCTTCTTTACTTTGAGGCCTTTGCATAGAAGCCTGCCCTAATGGTAACCCCTTTTCTTCAATCCTAGACATCTTCAATTTTAAGTCCCGCATGCCCTTAATAAGCTCATCCATCGGCCCTTCTACCTTTGGGACTGTAGCAGCTGGTTTTGATAGATTCTCAGGGGTAACAACAGTTATAGGAGTTCCCGAGCTCATCACCATTTTATCCCTCCTTCGTTGCGGCTTTGCTAGCATAGTGACCGCATCCTCAACATCATTCCAATCACTCTTTAGTCCCTGCTCTGTATCCTTATCCTCGAGGAGAATTTCCAATTTCTCTTGGAGATCTTTCCCAGCTGCTTGTAAGAAGAGCTCTGTTTTTTCTCTGTCCAAAGTTGTGCGCTCTATCCTTGACAGCTGGGCATAGTGCTTCTCAAACTCTCTTAGCAATTCTGTGGCAGAAATTCCCATTTTAGGTTTTGTGACCCATTCCAAAAAAGTTCGTTTGGTCACTCGCTCAGAATCCTCCATGAAATATTCGTCCTTTAAAGCAAGCTTGAACTCCTCCCAATTTCTGCCACCATGTGCTGTCTGCAATCCTCTTATGCGCTCTCTTATTTCAGGAACACATACCAGCTCAAAACTTCGAACCATATCCTCCTCAGTCACCCTGTTTAGCTCCATTTCCTTTATGTAATTGCGCAGGTACTTTGTGATATCCTTTCCATCAAATTGATCCACCTTTTTCACAATTGATTGTAATGCTTTGGTCGTGGAAATTTGTCCTCTCTCAGCAGCTTGCTGCTGTTGCATGTACATGGTAAACATCTGAAACATCTGCATAACTCCGGGGTCAAAATGAACCCCCTGACCCTCAGAATTCTCAGCCATATCTTCCCTGTGTATTTCACCACACTCTCACCCCAGCAGTTTCACGTCGGGTTCACCAAAGAGCTGTCGTGACGACGTGGACGGTGTCGCTGGGAAAGTACGAGACTTCTAGCTGTGAGAGTTGGTACCAAACTCCACAAGGAAACTCACACACAAAATTCTCCAAGGAGCATAGGACATATCCATTTTTAATGACATATACATGTGTCAATTTACCTCAATACATCCTTGAATTCAGCCTGATGATTGCACAAAAATTTGTGTACCAAGTGCTTGTTCCTTTCCAAGCATAGATTCCCTGGCTCCTCTTTCCAAATCCCTCGAACCAATCACATGTAGGCATAACATAACCTTCAAATATTTCCAACATACATGTGACCATTTACATTCCATACATCCAGTGTCATCAATTCCATCATTTCAAGATGTTCTTTATCACCTGAAAACCTGAACGTATTCAAGTGAATTTTCTCTTTGATTTTATTTTGCTAATCTCAAAAATCGCTTCGCTGCAGACTGCGCAATGAAGAAAACGTGGAAAAAACTGAAAGCATCTCTTAATGTAGTACTCAAATCCCTCTTCAATTCTAGCACCTACAAGCTATGAACAGTAGATATAGCTTTGATTTGAAATTCTCTGGTAGATAGCGCACTGGTTCTCCTCTTTTCTGTAGACAGTGAACTCCGATATGCGCCCCCCCTTCACATCTCTGGTTTTTCCTCATTTTCCCGCAAGGGAATTGGCGCCCCCACCACCTTTTGCAGCTGAAAACACGTTTATTCCATTTTGAAATTCCACGCTGCGCCTACCATTCCATGCATCTATTTTAGAGTGATAACCATAAAAAAAATCAAACTCCTTCACACCACAACTTTGCTAAGGGTGTTTCCCACACCACATCAAAAGAAGCTTCATTTGGCATCCTTATTACACATATGACCTTGCCATCAGAGAAGCATATGATCATGACCACGACCATTATATACCATAAAAGTTTTCTGTCTCAGTGTTAATATCAACTCAACCATGATAGACACGGCTTATGAGCATTTCACCATCTCTTGGAATCAGTAAAAGCAGTCAAACCCACAAGCATAATCTAGTCCTATCAAGGCACAGGGTTTCTGCTATCTCCAAAATTCTCCATAAGCATAAAAACTCCACGATTCACACCACACTGTCAGAGGCTTCGAGACCTGGCTCAGCCTCAGCTTGTCTTATTGAACCTCATTTACAATATGAACATATGTACTCAGGCATCATATAATGACTCATCATGGCACTTAACCCCATGCATCTGGATTTGCATTTGATGGCCTCACATGCATGGTTTCACACCATAGACGTGCCATGGCACGACAACGTGTTTATGTTGGCATACATATAGATATATTTCTTTATGCATATATACATAACTAAAAATATAAATTTATATATGTGTGTGTGTGTGTTCTCTCTCTCACACACGTGCACATAATATAATATTATATGTGTGCGTGTGCGCGTGTCCGTGTGTATGCATCTATGCTAGGGGAAACAAATGAGCAAATGAGAAACTCTCTAATATGTGTGTGTGTGTGTGTGTGTGTGTGTGTGTGTGTGTGTAAGAAACTCATTCAATGAGAAAATGACTTAATGAAGACAACTAATTGTGAGCCCCATTAGGAAAAAAGAGAGCTCATTTTGGGGCCTTTTAGGAGAGAGAGAAAATAGGCTCTCAACCAATCAGGAGTGGGCCAACGTTACGTTGAAAATTCAACAAAAGAAGATAAAAATAAGAAAAAGAAATAGTACTGTATGTTCGTAGAAATAAGCAAAGGCAACAAGAAAAGGATGAGGGGAGAGTTTAGTGAAGTTTGTGTAATGTTAGCTAGTGTAAAAGGACAAGAGTGTAATGTAGTAACACCTTTACTTTAGGTCTAAGACCTTGGTCATGGTCTCAAGTATAAAATGGGGCTCATGGACTATCATTGTACCTTTTTACCTTTCTACCTTTTGAAACCTTATGACATCTTGGCTCCTTTCTTGGAGATTGCCACTCAAGTTCTAGGGCTCATGGCAAGCTTGATAGCCATCCTCTTGGTTGGAGGCTAAGCATCATGGCCATTGTATGAGATTATTCTTAATCTTGTATTAGTCCATAATGATTCATTCCTCATCTGAGCTTTATGATCACTCCATTTCAATTGGTATCAGATCTCTTGGCTTAGATCCTTGCTTAGGGAGTGATTAGTGATTATCATTTTTAGATTATTTTTAATCCATTTTTCATAATGCATTTTCTTGATCTTAATTAGTGATAATCATTTTTAGATTATGATAAATCTAATTTTTTATAATGTATTATCTTGATGATGATTAGTGTTAATCATTTTTGGAATTGATTTTTACACAGTTTTCATATATGCTAATTTCTTGTTTTGATAAGATTAGCAATGAAATTTATGTTAATCATTTTTAAATTTGTATTCATTGTTTTTAAAACCCTAATCCACTTTACTACTTGATTTCTTGATCTTGATTTTTTGAAAATTTTCTTGATTTTTAAAATTTTAGTAACCAATTTTAAATGATTTTCTTGCATTATCTTAATTAGAGAGCCTACGATTTTAAATATCAATCCTTAAAGCGCTTATTTCTTCAAGATCAAACCCTAGATTGCCAAATCTTTGAGTTCTTGGAGAAAGATTGCAAGAAGAAGATTATGACTTGTAGAAAATCAAGGTTGATGTGCAAAGTTATCAAATTATTGTGTAGAGTATTACAGATTTCTGTTCAGAGTTAAAATCTGTGCAGTTTTTTTGGGAATATGTGCAGAGTATAGTGCAAAACTATTGTACCAATTGCATATTTTCAAGATTTTCTGTACAATTTGAACGTTTGGTGTAGATTTTCAAGAAAAGTATAAAAATTAAAATTTAGTGCAAGAAATGGTACCAGTGAGTTACTCTAAACCCTAATCTTGCCCTAAAGTTGATTTTCTTGAAATTTGTACTAGACACTTCAATTTCAAGTTTTATTTAGCCATAAATGCACAAGAAATGGGGACAGAATTAAATCAGGGTGTGTTAGAGTGCAAGAAAGTGCAAATCTTGCAAGATAGAAAGATTCTTGACATATTCAACAATTTGATGCAAATCTGGATGTATGCAAGTGAATATTGATGCAAGCAAGGCATACATGGCTTGAGGTTGATAAATTTGAAGAAAAATGATGTATGCATATCAAAGATGATGTATGCAAGGCATGAAATGATGTATGCAGAGTTTTTGAAACTCACATTATAAATAATGCATGTGGGAGTGCGTGTGTTATCCCACAGTCTTTACACGTGGTAGGATTTCATTGGCGGTCGCCCACATTTGTGCACAAGAGTGATAGACACGTGTCACTCATGCATTCGATTGACATCATTGCATGCCACGTGCACTTAATGCCAACGCCATCATGCAGAGTTGCATCTACTTAAGGTGGGACCCCTTTTGTTAAACCCTAAATCGTCGAATTAAGTGATAAGCTCTTCGCTGTAAACAACAATGTCTTTTAATCGATTTTCATCATCGTGATCTATTGTCCATCATCTACACCATCTCATCGCTTGATGGATGACATGTTAGTAAGTGTCCATTTCTCAATATAATGTTTATTAACTTGCACCATGTCTTCTTCTTCCTTTTCTATGTGGACTCCCAAGCGAGTTTCTTTCATTGTGAAGTCAATGCAATGCGATATGGGGGTTTCAATGTGTTGGAACTCTTCCCATCGCGTTGTAGTGCATTGAATCTAAATATGTTACGTTTCTTTGATTATGAATGTAACACAACACAATTTACTGGTTTGAATATGTTGTTTGTTTACATATCACATTATATTTGAGACAATTTTCCGTGTTGGAGTTTCCTTCATTATTCATTCAATACAACGCGATATGTAGCATTCTATGTGTTGGATGTCCTCTTATCGCATTCTGGTGAATTTTATGGGATATGTTTTCTTTGTTCGTCACTTGAGCCTATTTTGCATGTTGTAGTTCCTTTGATTGTGAATGCAGTACAATATGATATGGGGGATTCAGTGTGTTGGAAGTCCTCTTATCGTGTTGTAGTGAGTTTTGTTAAACATTTGTCCTTATATTGGTTCTTTGAGGTGATTTTGTGTGTTAGAGTTCGTTTGATTGTGAATGCAGTACAACGTGATATGAGGGATTCAGTGTGTTGGAAGTCCCAGTATCGTGTTGTAACCCATGGGAGAGACATGCACTTCATCAAAGCTAAAACTTTGCTCATTTCTTGACTAATTTGGGGTGCAATAATGCATTAAAAAGACTAGTGTAAGTGTGAACATTGCTTCACTCACCATACACAAGCATTGTGTGGAGAGTTAGGGCCATGTGCAAGCATGTGAGCCTGTGTGCAACTGTAGAACCTAACTAGCTTCACTAGCCTTCACTACTCTATATATTCTAATGTGTCCTCTCACCACCATTGGTTGCACACATGGATTAGATTTGCCAATCCTTGAAAATGGTGAAAGCATGGATAGATGGTACAATAAGCACTGTCTACAGTGCTCTTAATATACGACTGTTTATTTTGTTTTGGAGAGTTTTAGGTAAATTTAGAAAATAATAGTAGTACTTTTTAAGATTCTTGTCCATATAAAATTACTTTGAAGAATATTATTTAGAATTTGGAACCACAATAGGAACCCTCCCCCAATGTCATCAACCATTTAGAGCCTAAACTTCCTCTCCTATTTATTGAGCCTTGTGCATGCTTGTTTTTGTAATACGTGAGTCTAATAGGAGACTTATTTTAAATTAGGCTATTTACAACCTCAGGGCTTCACATGGAAAAAAAATATCATATCATGTGAGTCTAATAGGATACCTATTTTAAATTAGACCATTTACAACTTTACATTTACATGATGTGTCCTATTTATTAGTTACCAATATATTTGAAAGAATGTACATATACAATAAATAGTATTCCTAAAAACTATGTATATATACAATAAAAAATAAACATGTATATTTCTAAAAACTATGTATGTGCTATATAAAAGAAAAAATATGTATTTGTGAAAACTATGTATGTACATACCTAATTTTTAATACCTTCCACACACAAGTGATATGGGAGCTTTCTTAAGAGTGAGGCTCCTAGGGAACCTATACAAAGAGCACATGAAATTTTCCCATAATTTAATGTTCAACATTAAGCTCAACATTAAGCTAACCTATGACTTCATGTTGAACACTAAGTTGAGGTTTAAACCCCTATTTTAAAATATAAATATGTGAAGTTTTGGGATATAAGTCTCTCTTTTCTTAGAAAAATTTTCTTTTTGTTTAGGAACATATCACCTTCTTCTTGAATTTTTTTATCTTAAAACTGTGCCCCATTTTTAATTATACACAAAACATAAAAGTTTACTAATAACTAAATCATCACTATAAGAGGATCATCCATTTTTTATGGTTGATACGGATGGTTTTTTAAAGAGAGTTTAATTTTTCTATGAAAGTCTCACGTCATCAATATGTGCATCTGTATTTTTGTTGGTAAAAATGTCGATGTGTGCATCAAAAATTGAAAAAAACTTATACCTAGGCATATCTTTCAAATTTTTTACATAATTATTATAAATAAAGACATATTTACAATTCATCTTCAACAAGATCTATGACTACAAAGAGATCAATTTCTAATTGTATTTACATTTCTCTTACATCTTCCAAGATGAAAGTATTTGAGGAAGATGGAAGAACTTGAGGCGATATTGTGAATGGATTCATTAGATGATGATAAGATGTCCTCACTACTAAAAATGGTGGGATAACCACTCTCTTAGAAGTATTTACATTTCTCCTACATACTTCCAAGATGGAAGTATCTAAGAAAGATAGAAGAACTCAAGGAGATATTGTCAGCAAATTCATTAGATCATGATGAGATGTGCTCACTACTACAAATGGTGGGATAATCACTCTCTCAAAAGTAATCACTCTCTCAAAAGTCTTGTTTATGCCACGCATTACACCTATAATCACTAAATTTGACCACTAGGTTAGGCCTAGCTTGTCTCGACCAAGAGTGTAGTGTAGTGTCAGTTTCATACTCTACTTTTTAGAGCAGATGTGCCCTCCATGAGGCTTGGTTGTGGATATGGGTTGTGGGATAGCCCCCTTAATGCACACATGCATGGCTTTAGGTCGACCTTTCTATTCCTTTGACAATGATCCAAGGATAGTGGTGGCCGAGCCCATTTTGCAGCCATTGGTGGCGAGTTGTTTGAGCATCATCGATGATGAGGGTTCCCCCTTGGACAAGGAGAGCACAAGAAGTGAGGCTGATGATGAGGCCTATGTCTGCTCTTTTGATTAGTATCAGGTGTACAGTTCATGACTAGAGTAATGGACACATCACTGTAGTATCCGCCGATGTTGCCAAGATGGGCTGAGGTGTGCCTGTTTACAAGAGTGCAAGCTCACAAATAGTGGGGAGAAGATGATGGCCAACAAGATTATCAGCACAAGGGCAAAGGGATTGAGGGAATACAAGAGTAGTGGAAAGCATAAATTCATTATAGAGATAGGTCCTTTTTATAGGAGAGACCCTCTTTACAAAGATGAAGCATATGCTGCCACCACATGTCATATGAAAAAATATGATGCCAAGTGTCACTAATAGGTGTCACTTTGCCACACATCACTACTTTACAAAATACCTGAAGCTCTATAATGAATAGTTGGGACCATCAAGCTAATCTTCAGTTGTCATGAACCCACCAAACCTAAAAATATCAATGGGGTAGCATGTGGAGGAACCACACCGATCCATCTCGAACTTAGTGGTGAAACTCTACCGCGGTAACGATACTGCAGGGGGGGTGCTTTGTGACATCCTCATAGTACGGGATTTCCCAAAGCTGGGGAGGGTACAAGGAATCGAAAACCCCCCCATGATGTGAGTTCTTGGGAAAGTAAGAGAAAGAGATAGGTACGGCAGTGTGTACACAAGGAACCAGGATATGATGGGATTAAAGGTGCAATCATCACCGAAGTATACCAAAAACAGGGTGTATACTTAAATGAGTTAACACAAGACTCTGGGAGGGTTACATAGGAACAAGAGTGCCTAGATGATATATATAAGTACAAGAGTGCCTAGATGATATATATACATACAAGAGTGCCTATGCATGCTTCTACTTCACAAATCTTTCCCTTATGAATAAGAATTCCCAAATATGAAGCACAAAGGCTTTGAATTTGTCAAAAGAAATGAATGCAAAAGAAAGCCACAAAATACATGTACCCCTATAAACAAGATGTAAGATGTTGGTGTGAGTTGATCCTCTTCTTCTCTCTTTTCCTAAAAGGCACAAGACATAGCAAGGTTGTGGGCTGAGGTAGAGTAGAGATAGCTGGAGGAGAAGCTATAAACTAAGCTTGAGCAGAGGCTGTCTCATAGAGCTAGAGTAGAGGTTGTGGGCTCAGCTAGAGGAGAAGCTACTAAGAGCTGGAGCTAGAGCAGAGGCTGTCTCACAGGAGCTAGAGCAGAGGCTATCTCACAGAGCTAGAGTAGTGGTTATGGACTGAGCTAGAGGAGAATTTGTGGACTAAGTTGGAGGAAGAGCTATGAGCTAGAGTTGGAGCAGTGGCTGTCTCTCAAAGAGCTAAACAAAGGCTATTTGAGAGAGCTATGGGCAAGGCAGTGGTCAAGGCGAGACCTCACAGGCAAAAAATGGGTAGAACTCATCTCAGAGCTAGCTAAGGTGGTGGATAGTGGGAAGAGGCTAGGAAGAGTAGAGCCCCCTGATGGTGTGCTTTACAATTGGCATTGTTGAATTGACTATGGCGCAAACCTAGGCTAACCATTGGGGGTGGTAAGCTCTAAATGGTAGTGAGACAGGCTCTGAAGAAGCGACAGTACATGGTAGCACAGGCAGGCAGGCTCTGAAGCAATGGCATTGGTAGTGGGCTCTGAATGGTGGTGCTCCACAGGCTGTAGCTTGGCAACAAAGAGAGCTAAGAGCTCTAATACCAATTGTTACTAAGATGGGGTGAGGTGTGCCTATTGCAAGAGTGCAAGCTCATAGGTAGTGGGGGAGAAGAGCGAGAGCGAGAGAGAGAGAGAGAGAGAGAGAGAGAGAGAGAGAGAGAGAGAGAGAGAGAGAGAGAGAGAGAGAGAGAGAGAGATGATGACCAACAAGATTATCAACACAAGGGCAAATGGATTGAGGGAATACAAGAGTGGGAAGAAGAGAGAGTGGGTCTTTCTGGGTCCTCTATGATCCACCAGCTCTCCCAAAGCCTTACCCGAAAAGATGCAGGGGAGAAGAGAGCTTGAGCTCTTGCAAGCACACACACACACACGCACACAAACCCTAGAAGAGAGCACACAAGGTGAGAGGCTGAAAAGTCTTCTTCTTCTTCACACAACAAAAGAGGTCTACAAAGAAGATAAAGTGACTAACACACATAATAGAGTATATACAAGTAGTCCATAATGTGAACACACTAAGAGGAGTGGGTAGATGTGGACTAGTCAACTGTAGAATCTGTGGCACGAAGATATGTCGGTGCCAGCTACCAAACCCGCCAGTGATATAAATGTCAAACGGTCATGCAGGAGCCTCATGAGTGTTAGCTCATGTTGAGCTTGACATCTCAACACTCCCCCTCAAGGTCAACTCCAGCTCATGAACTCTAAGCACATCTCAAAATCTGCGGAGCTTCTCAGCTCCCAAGGCCTTCGTGAAAGATGTATGTAAATTGATCCTGTGTGCTGATGTAGGCCAAGTTGATGTTGCCTGCCAAGACTCTCTCCCTGATGAAGTGGTAATGCATCAAATGTGTTTCATCCGTGCATGGAAAATTGGATTCCTGGCCAACTGTATACTACTAAGATTGTCACAATATATGACAATCTTTCTCTCCACATGCAATCCCAAATCAACAGTAGCTTGCGTAACCATGCTAGCTCATATGTTGCCACCGTAGCTCCTCTGTACTCTGCCTCTGTACTTGACAGGGCAACTGTGGGCTGCTTCTTGTTGCTCCATGTCACATCAGCACTCCCCAATGAAAACACAAATCCACAGGTAGATCTCCTATCTGAGAGGCTACCTGCCCAATCTGCATCTGTGTATCCATATAGCTCCAATGGTACACATGTTGCATAAAACAATGCATAATCAACAGTGGCCCTCAAATATCGAAGTGTGCATCGCACACTGTCAATATGTAGTTTGCACGGAACCTGTATAAACTGGCTCTCTAAGCCAACAGTGTAGCTCAAATCTGGCCTGCTGATCGTGACATACATCAAACTCCCCACAATATTCCTATACATAGTGGTATCCTCCAACACATAACCTACATCCGCACTAAGCTTGTCACTTTGATCTAATGGCACCGAGATTGGCTTACAATCAGCCATCCCATACTTGGACAACATGTCCAATGTATACTGTCTCTGTGTGAAAGCCAAATACCCTCAGGTGTGTGAATGACCTCAATTCCCAAAAAGTAGTGCAGTTCTCCCAAATCGTTCATCTCAAACTTCCTTTTGAGAAGACTTTTCACATGCTCAATCTCTTCCAAGTTATCACGCCCAACAATAAGATCATCTACATAAATGGTGATGATCACAATACCCTTATCACTGTTGCGCATATATAAAGAGTGATCTACATCTACCATATGATAACCAATAGTGACAAGATACTCAGCAATCTTGTCATGCCATGCTCGTGGAGCTTGCTTCAGCCCATACAAGGCCTTATGAAGCTTACACATATACTCTGGGTGACATGTATCCTCAAAACCTAGTGGCTGATCTATATACACCTCTTCTTGCAAGTCACCATGCAAGAATGCATTTTTGACATCCATCTGATATAATAACCAGCCTTTAGCTGTAGCCACCGTAATCACAACTCTCATAGTTGTCATCTTTGCAACTGGGGCAAATGTCTCCTCATAATCAATCCCATGTGTCTATGCATATCCTTTGGCTACCAATCTAGCCTTGTACGTGCTTATGCTACCATGACTGTTATGTTTCACCTTATACACCCACTTACAGCCAATAGCTTTCTTGCCTTCAGGCAATGGCACCAAATCCCAAGTCTCATTTCCATACAATGCATCCATCTCCTCATCCACAGCTTTCTCCCAACACACATTTCCAATGGCACCAAATCCCAAGTCTCATTTTCATACAATGCATCCATCTCCTCATCCACAGCTTTCTCCCAACACACATTTCCAATAGCCTCATCAAAACATGTGGGTTTTACAACCTGCACAACTTTTGCCATATATGCATAGTGATGTGCCACATAACCATCATAAGTTAACCTCTACACAGGATTTTTGACTCTTCTAGATCTTCGTAACTTTGCATTCATGGCTTCCATGGCCTTCTTCACACTAGGCGTCCTCATTGCTGGAATCCCAAGCTCCTCATCAAGGCTCATCTCCGAGCCACTAGAATCTCCATGAACAAGAGAATTCCCTATAGAAATGTCAGGCATACCAAGGGGCTCAACCACTTTCTCTTTGCCTTTATGTGATGTACCAACGACATTTTCAAGACTGGTATTATGATGCAGCCTGCCAATCCATGGTCTCTCAACAGAACCACTGGATGAGGACTCTCCTGGTCCACTCAATGACTGTGATTACTGACCTACAGTCTATGCAACCACATTTCCACTTACATCAGCCCCAACAGCATCATTTTTAGCAGCATACCAGCTACTTATCTCATCAAATACAACATTCCTGCTTACCGTCAATTCACGTGTAGCAGGATTATTGTAAGATTCCTCCCTCCAGCTTTTAAGGTGTGCAGGTGTAAGAGCCTCTCTGATCTTATAATTATTCCCCTCTCTGAAATAAAAGAAAGATCCTGTTTTACCCTGTTTTGGCCTAGAGAGAGAAAATATCTAGAGGGAGGTAATTCAAAATTAAGATATTTTTGGATATAAAAATCCTCCTAGTGTCTAAAATGGTTTCCCCTGAATCAGAAATTCAACAAGAACTTTCCAATGTACAATTGAAATTAACTAAAAATAGGTAAAAAAGGACCTTAGCCTAAGGGTCCAGATTTTTAAAAAAATTTGATTTATGCTCCAATTAAGGTTCTATGGACCAATAAGATTAATCCAAATGTAGGGAGGAGATAAATAGAAGAATAAAAGAAAAACCCCCAAAAATGAGTAAATGCTCACATAAGATGAAGAGTTGACTAAGGACAAGGTTTATTAGTTAAAAAAGAAGAGATATTTAGATGAAATGATACATTTTTGACACCTCAGTGTGGGGATCTCCCCTCATGAAGGAGGTGCCTATTTCACATGTGTGGAGGAGTTTTAAACTTAAAAATAATGAGATATTTTCATCTCTCCTCTCTCCTGTTTCAACTAGAGCCAAAAAGTAAGCTAAACTCACCTAAAAATGGTCAAAAATTGACCAAACTGATCTGGAAAATTCTAGAATCAGTTTGCTTGGTTAAAGGCTCACTTTTTCCTATAAATAGAAGCCTCCCTTTATAAAAGGTTAATGGTGTTTATGCACTGTTACTCTACTCCTACTACCCAGAGCCAATTACATTGAATTTTCTTGATAATTCAATTGTTTTCGGCTTAATCCTCTCCAAAGTAATTGGTGGCTACTCTTGCTTTAAACAAGAGTAGAACCCTCAATCCCTCAAGCCAAAGGAAAGCTTACAACTCTATGTAAGCTAAATTTTTCTTATTTTTTAAATTTAAATCTTTGGTTTTCTTAATTTTTCTTGTTTAAGGTTAGGGTCAGGCATCCAAGGGTCACACATGGGAAATGGAGAGTCAAGAGTCACTTGAGGGCCCTCCTATATAATAGGGGCATGGGGCACACTCAAGGGAGTCTTGGGGGCTTGGAGGCTGAGGCCAAGGCTATGTTATGCTCTCTTGCGTAGAGGATCATATCTACTCATCTACCATTTCACACTATAGCTACATGCTATTGGATTGGAGTTATACCTCTTGATGGTATGGGACATCAAGGTAGAAGTATGATGTATTTCATTTATAATTCATGTGTGTATCCCTTGGGCTCGGGGGTGGTTGGGTGGTTGAGTTTATGCCTGATTTATGCATGTTTATGCATAACAATTATCTAGAGAGATCTTAGGGTTTTAACACCCTTCCACCACTATCCGTGGTTTTTGAAACACAGGTATTGGTGTGTTATTCCCTGTAGGACAGAATTTCGGTGTGATCTCTGCATCTTCCTCATAGTACTCTCCAGAGTTCTACTTCACACACCATATCCATACCTTTTGATGGCTCTTCAATTAATACTTGGTTGATTTTAGCCTATGGTGGTTGTGGTGGTAGAACAAGTGATGGTAGAGGTGAAGTGTCCTATACCCGAAACATCCCCCTAGTAGGTAAATAGGAAGAGTTTGGCTATCCTACAGCTGCAATGATTTGCATAGGTGGTGTTGGTAAGGCCAATGGAGCTCTAGGTGCCGGCAGAGCTATGCAACTATTTGGAACTTTGGATATCTACACATGGAGGTGTCATGATTCCCTAATTTTACACAATGTTCACAGTAGAGTAGTGGCCTTGCTCTTAATTGTGGGAATTTGGTGGTAGTGTAATTCAATCTACACATAGAATGCCACACCAATTCTCTACGGGGGAAAGATGGGTATGCCCATGCCTAGATGTTTCTCTCCTTTACCTTCAATTTTTCTCGAAGTTCATCCATAGTCATGTTTCCGACTTTCTTGCTTCGAGTTCCAATCTCTTGTTGACTCGAAACACGCGAAGTCACTGTTTGTTGCCGAAGATATTCTGACATCTTCCCATTGTGGTAATTCCAGCATATTATCTTCATATTCAATTACTAGTTTACAACATGCATCCTGAGTACCCGGTCGGTGCTAATACTAGATAATCATGCATATTATGGTCTCTAACTCCTCTCCAGAAGCAAGGCAATAAATGATCATCAGTTAGCCTTTCCCATAGTTTGCACCTTGAATTTAAGTGCTTTAGTCGAGACACATAGTCTCACATCGACTCCATTTTCTTTTGTTTGTGCAGCTGTGCCGCCATAGGACTCCATCTGTCGCCACTTCTGGCAAAGCTGGGCACAAACACATTCTTGAGCCGTGTGAAGTTAACTTTATCCTCGGGTTTGAGGGTTCGGAACCATTGATGCACTTTTCCTTCTAGGGTTAGTGAGAAAGCATGAATCATTGTTACATCACTAAATGGCCCGCAGGTTTCACATGTGGACTCAAAGATCTCTACATGTTGAATAGGATCCCCATCCCTAGAGAATTTTTGAACGAGCTTTAAAATGATGTGTGGCTTCATTTGGGAGGGTTCTAGAGCAATGCTTAGTTCCCTGACCATTCCTCGACCCATTTTCGTAGCCATATTCAACAAATTCGTCCTTGTGGCTGTTAAAATTATGGATCAAACTCTCCTAAGGACATCATAAGATGCTAATCCTACACTAATAACAACACAATTAGCATGACAAATCTAAGGCGGGTGGTACCTAAGTGAACTCATCATGAGTGAGTAGTGCACTCAAGTACAATTAGGTTACAAGATTGAAACTTGTACTCATAGAGAGACTTTTTGTGCAACCACCACCCTTACATTATCATTGTGTGAATATGCACGACATGCTAAGGATAAAATTTGAAATGGAAAGGGGGGTAACAGAGCACCTAGAGGCTTAGAGTTGGGAAAAATAAAGACAATCCATATCTTCAGGATGACGAACAACTTTTGATGGAACTCGATAGATTCCATTCAATATCTAGAGAAGTTTAATCAAGTTTGCGAAGCCATGGATAGGATTGATGATCCCACCAAGATTTGTTCATTTCGACTTTCCCTTAAAGGTAAAGCAGGCTAGTGGTTTAGGTCTCTAAATGCACTTAAAAAGCCCAACTATGAGGTCTTGCGACACAGCTTCATTGTGGGATTCTCACCTAGTAGATCCTCATTAAAACTATACAAGCATGGAGTGTCCTCCATTTGATATTAAGGCCTAGATAGAGACATTATTAAGCTCATTTCTCACCACCCACCAATGAGAACTATGACATAGCTCATTGTTCATAAACAGGCAGTAGGGTAGATTTGGCACCATGATAGATACACCCTATGCCAAGGCATCCATTAGCGCACGTTACCAAACCCACTAGCCAACTCCTCAACCTTTGACACAAACTTTAGTGCCTGCCTACCAAAACCCCTTACCACCCCCAAGAGGTATGTATAGACCACAATAGTTGCCATATCCACCTTCGGCATTACCACCTCAACTAGTATCACACTAGTAAAATAGTACTCAATGACTCTACCTATAGGAACGTGAGAGCTACAAGTCTAAGTCTTATGGACATTAAGATCCATATAAGTAATGGGTATCCATATTAATCTCTAACAATAAACTATGGCTCATTTACCATGGTGCAATAAAGAGGAAGAGACAATGTTTCCAACTTTTAGGATTCGGTGTCTATGTTAATCATAGAAGAGAAATATTTGGTTGATGCCTCTTTCTCCTAAAGCAAGAACACTTTAGAACAGGCCTTCTACTCAAATTTACTTAGAGGTAGAGGTAAAGGTTGTGGTTGAGGCCAAGGTAGTGACCGTTTTGGAAATCAGACTTATGGATAACAGCAATCCACTGATTCGCAAGCAATAAATATACATAGGTGAAAAGATGTAGGGGGGAGAAAAGAGCTTGAGCACTCTTGCAAGCACACACACACTCACACAAACCCTAGAAGAGAACACACAAGGTGAGAGGCTGAAAATTCTTCTTCTTCTTCACAGAACAAAAGAGGTCTACAAAGAAGATAAAGTGACTAACACTCATAATAGAGTATATACAAGCGGTCCATAATGTGAACACGCTAAGAGTAGTGGGTAGATGTGGACTAGTCGGTGTAGTCTAGCTGTCGAATCTTTGGCAAAGATATGTCGGTGCCAGCTACCAAACCCGCTAGTGATATAAATGTGGAACGGTCATGCAGGCGCCTCGTGAGTGTCAGCTCATGTTGATCTTGACACCTCAACACTCCCCCTCAAGCTCAACTCCAACTTATGAACTCCAAGCATATCTTGAAATCTGCAAAGCTTCTCAGCTCTCCTAAGGCCTTTGTGAAGATGTCAGCAACCTGATCTTGTGTGCTGACGTAGGCCAAGTTGATGTTGCCTGCCAAGACTCTCCCTAATGAAGTGGTAATGTACCTCAATGTGTTTCGTCCACGCATGGAAAACTGGGTTCCTGGCCACTTGTATACTACTAAGATTGTCACAATATATGATAACCTTTCTCTCCACATGCAACCCCAAATCAGCAAAAGTAGCTTGCGTAACCATGCTACCTCACATGTACTAAGATTGTCACAATATATGATAACCTTTCTCTCCACATGCAACCCCAAATCAGCAAAAGTAGCTTGCGTAACCATGCTACCTCACATGCTGCCCCACTGTAGCTCCTCTGTACTTTGCCTCTGTGCTCGACAAGCCAACGGTGGGTTGCTTCTTGCTGCTCCATGTCACAGGCAGCACTCCCCAATGAAGACATAAATCCACTGGTAGATCTCCTATCTGAGATGCTACTTCCCCAATCTACATCTGTGTACCCATATAGCTCTCGGATGGTACACCTGCTGCATAAAACAATGCATAATCAACAGTGGCCCTTAAGTACCTAGGTGTGCATCGCACACTGTCAAGATGTGTTTTGCGCAGAACCTGCAAAAACTGGCTCTCTAAGCCAATAGTGTAGCTTAAATCTGGCCTATCGATCGTGACATAGATCAAACTCCCCACAATCTTCCTGTACATAGTGGGATCCTCCAACACATAACCTGCATCCACACTAAGCTTGTCATTTTGATCTAATGGCACCGATATTGGCTTACAATCAGCCATCCCATCCCATACTTGGACAACATGTCCAATCCATACTGTCTTTGTGACAGCCAAATACCCTCAAGTGCGCGAATGACCTCAATTCCCAAAAGTAGCGTAGATCTCCCAAATCCTTCATCTCAAGCTTCCTTTTGAGAAGACTTTTCACATGTTCAATCTCATCCAAGTTGTCATGTTTCTTCTTTTATGCTTTTACATGTTTATAGGGTTTGTTAGTTTTAGGGATTTTAAGATTAGGGTTTGTTATTAATACTTTTTTTCTTCTTAATTTGATTTGATTTTGTAGATTTTCAGCACGTACAAGCCTCACAAGGTAAGAGATGGGTTTGTTATTTTTTCCATGCTCTATGGATAGCCTTTTGAGAGCTTTGCTTCTCTCAATAGATGGCCATATGCCTTAGCCTCATGCATGAGACTTATGCATTATCCATATGGATAAGGCCATATGCATAAGCTTTTTACATGAGGCTTATGCATGAGGTTTATGAATAAGCCACATGCATGAAACTTGTGAATAAGCATGCCGATAGTAACCTAGGTATGCATGTAGCTTCCAATGCATGCCGGATGCTTCCTAGGCATGCCGGTAGCTACCTAGGCATGCCGATAGCCTCCAATGCATGGTGATAGCTACCAATACATGCCGGTAGCTTCCAATGCATGCTAGTGGCTTCTAATGCGGTGCTACCAATGCATGTCGGTAGCTACCTAGGCATGCCGATATCTTTCAATGCATGCCGGTAGCTACCTAGGCATGCCAAAAGCTCCCAATGCATGCCAGTTCTCCCAATATATGATGGTAGCTACCTAGGCATGCCGATAGCTTCTGCATGCTGGTAGCTACCTAGGCATGCTGGTAGCTACCAATGCATGCCGATAACTACCTAGGCATGCTGATAGCTTCTAATGCATGCCGATAGCTACCTAGGCATGCAAGAAGCTTCCATGCATGTTGGGTGCTACATAGGCATGCTGATAGCTTTCAATGCATGCCGGTGTAGATACCTAGGCCAGATTCCAATACATGTCGGGTGCTACCAATGCACGCCGGTAGCTTCTACTAATGCATGCCGGTAGCTACCAATGCATGCTTGAGACTTATGCATTAGCCATATGCATAAGCATTATGCATTGGAGTATGCATAAGAGTTTTAAGTATTTATGTTTCTTCTTGGATAGATGGCGAATAACTTGCGGCGTGATGTTACACATGAAGGAGGAGTAGATATCCAACAATATTTCTAAGTATATATTAGCCTCAAATTGTATCTTATCTTTTAATTAAAGACTATTAGCTTAAATAACAACATAATTATAATGTTCATTTGTTTGTATGTCTATAGCTTGAATCAGTGGACTGCCCCCCTATGCAAGGTGAATATAATTTTGCATTACACAACGGGGTTTGGAAGCTCTCTTTGAAAGGGTACAAGACGAAGCATGGATTGTTATTACTGGAGGACATGCTTGGTAAGTAAGTACATTTCTAAAACCATAACCTCTTTTTTTTTATAAAACTAATTTACCCTTGTGTTAGTTTTATTGTGGTTTAGGGTCATGTTACTAGAAACGGTGATGAAAATGTCCAAGCAAAAAGAAGACATGGAAATGTGAGAAGAGAAGGGCGTGGAGCTGCAAGGAACAATAATAATTAAGCTACATGAGATGTAGACTCCCTCAATGTAGTCCCTAGCTCTATATATTTTCATTATGCTTTATTTTGTATATGAGCTTTTTGGATTCATACACTTATGTAATTTCGCCAAGTATTATAATTGAATTACGACATGACTAAAAAACCATGAATTGCAATTGTCCTTTTTTTTGGCATTTGTCAAGTTTTACATTACATGTGTCCATGACAATGAGTAGGACATGAAGTTGTGTTAGTTTTACTATCTGTATTAAAAAAAAGAACTGGGGCTGATTGGGGAGTCTTATGCAGACTCCCCAGTCTGCCCCAACAAAAGTAGCAGGAAAATATTGTTATTGTGCAGTGACATTTCATTGTTGAACATCGAAATTTTGTTGTTGAACAACGACATTTCTGCTGAGAGCAGGATTTTTTTTTTGCTATTTTCTAGCAAACCCATTGTAGCAAAAATAGCATCGTTTTTAGCAGCAAAATGGGCTCAACATCTCCCAACCCTTCTAGCTATAAAAGCGCTGCTATTTTCATTGCTACACCCTCATTCTGTTGTAGTGGTTGCTATGTTGAAGACTTTAACAACAAATGTCATTTGGTTGCAAAGGGATAAAGAGTGGGAAGAATGTTTACTTTAGATGCAAGTATGCATGAAGTGAAAGTTGCTAAGTGTACACAAGGTGCAGGTATTGTGTCTGATATAGATATTTGGCATAAATGCATTGGTCATGTGAATGGGCAGCAATTGAAGTCTATGAAGAATTCAGAAATCATTACAGGTTTGCCAAAGTTTAAGCCTTGCATAAAGTATGTAAAGCATGTGAGTTTGGAAAGAAAACAAAGAATGCATTCTGCATAATAGGAATGTAAGTAAGAGAGCACTTGATGTGGTGCACTTAGATGTATGGGGGCTGAGAAAGACGGCATCAATGGCATGATATTGTTACTATGTGTCTTTTATTGATGACCATACAAGGAAGTTGTGGGTCTATTTCATGAAAGAGAAAAGTGAAGTATTTACTCACTTTCAGAATTTTAGAATGCTGGTTGAAAAGAAAATAGGTTTTAGGTTAAGTGCCTAAGATTAAATGGAGGGGGAGAGTACTTCTCCAATGAGTTCATTGAGTACTTAAGAAAGCATGGAATTTGGAGGCAATTCACATGCATATACTTTGCAGCAAAATGGTATTGCTATTGCTATGTAGGAATAATAGGCACATTGCAAAGGTTGCTCATGCATTGATAGAGCATGCCTCACCATTATTGGGTTGAAGTAGTTGCGCCTCTAGTTTACATTATAAACTAGACACCCACATCAGGGTAATCCATCGTGTGACTCTAGAGGTGAAGTATACTGGTAGAAAACTAGATTTGTTACACTTGAAAGAGTTTAGATGCATTGCATGTGTACGCATTCCTAATGAGCTACGTAGTAAGTTGGATACAAAGGAAAAATGTGTGTTCATTGGCTAATCCCTTGAGAAAAAGGGGTAAAGACATTGGATCCAAAGGTTAAAAAATGTGTGTTCATTGGTTACTCCCTTGCGCAAAAGGGGTATAAATATTAACCTTGTCTCGTGAGATGAGGGTAAGTAAGGATGTTTCTTTGATGAGATGAGCACTTGGTATGCTCATGTATTAGACTCGATTAGGATTGATACATAGGAGCATGTGGTTGCACTAAATACAAGCTAGTAAATCGCAATCTCGTTGAGTGGACCAAGAGAGTCCTCTAGTAGCACATCTAATGATAGACCAAGGAGTGGCAAGGTGAGTTAGAAAATCAATCCTATAGGTTTAGCAAGCGTATCACATAAAGGTAAAGAGAAGGTTGATGAGTCTCTTGGTATATGAGACATTTCAGTAGGGCATTCATATGTTGATGGAGAGTTTAGTGGCTTAGACCAAAGCCTTGATAAGGAGTTTAAGATTCCAACTATCAGGGCACCTAGTGCAAGGAAGGCTAAGGTATCCCCCCCGCCGTAAGGACACCAAGGATATATCCAAGATCATGCAAGTCGAGTAGAGTCAAAAACAATGTTCAGAGTTTGATGGTATGATGGTTATATAGCTCAGCATTATGCATACATGGAAAAGGTTGTGTAAGAGGTTGAAACCGACATGTTTTGAGGATGATGTTTGGCATGTACATTAGGAGAAAGCTATGGATGAAGAAATGGCTACATTGGATGCAAATAAGACATGGGAATCGGTACCTTTCCTTAAGAGTAAAAAGGCTATTGGATGCAAGTGGGTCTATAAAGTGAAGCAAAACTCAGATGGAGACATTAGTAGTAGGTACAAAGGCAAGATTGCCAAAGGTTATGCTCAGATCCTATAGCATTGATTATGAGGAGACATTTAGCCCATTTACCAACATGGCAAACCATGAGAGCTATTATTGCAGTGGTTGCATCCAAAGTTTGGATTTTGCATTAGATGGATACATAAATAATTTCTTACATGGTGAATTGCAAGAAGAAGTATATTTGGAACAACCACTTGGTTATGAGGATTTGAGTTACCCAAATTATGTATGCAGGCTATGTAAAGCCTTATATGGCTTGAAGTAGCACCGAGATCATGGCATGATAAGATTGCATAGTAGCTTATCACCATTGGCTTTCATATGGCAAATGTAGATCATTCACTCCATGTGTGAAAGAGTGATAAGGGGATCATGGTCATCACTATCTATGTGGATGAATTAATTGTTGGCGGCGGTGACAATGAAGAGGAGGTTGAGAATGCAAAGGGTCTTCTCAAGAAGAAGTTTGACATGAATGATTTGGCTGAGATGAGATATTTTCTTGGCATTGATGTCATCTTAGGATGCCTAAGTGCATATGGCTATCATAGAGATAATATGTATTAGACATGTTGTCCAAATATGGTATGGTTGGCTGTAAGTCCATTTCTGTATGGTTGGATTAGAATAGTAAGCTGAGTGCAAACACATGTGAGATTTTTGAGAATGCCACTATGTATAAGAAGATAGTGGGCAACCTGATCTACATGACGATCACAAAGCCAGACATGAACTACACAATTGCATGGAAAGTCAGCTTATGCAGGTTCCTCCTTTGGATAGTGTGAGGCACACAATACACTACATGAGGTACACAAGCGAACATGACAAAGAGCTCGCTCTTGCCCGCCCACGGGGTGGTGGAGAGGAACTCACAGAAGTTGTCAAAATGGGTAGCCATGTGAATGCAAAGAGATAGTGTGAGCTCGTGCTTGGTTTCTATCGCGTGAAAATGAGAAAGAAGGCATCTTTGGCTATTTATAGTTAAAATTTAAAGTTTGGTCTTTTCACACTAGACTGCTAGACAAAAAAATCACAGTTTGCAAAAATATTAAGATTTCAATTAAATAAAGATTAGTTAAAAAAGAGCCTGCTACAAAATTACAAGCATGTCATCTAATCTAAAATTGTTATAATGTCTTCATTTTTTGCCTCTCTTGTGACATTCACTTCATGTTGATCTCCATCTCCTTGTTGACTTGAAAGCTCGTCATTATCTTCACCTCGATCTTGAAACTCTTGCCCCTCACGTGTATCAAAATAGAGGCTATTTTCCCATATACTTAGTTCATCTTCAAGCTCTTCCACATGCCTACTATGTGTTGGTAGGGCTATGCACCTGCTGAAAATTCAAGGTCCCCCATTTACCATGATTCTGAGACCATGGTTGTCGCCTCCTTACACTTCCCAATCTGTAAAAATATAGAAAGTGGCACAATAACCAGAAAGCGTAAGGGTTAATTCTAGACATGTAGTGAAATTAGATATACCTTTCTTCTCATCAACTTGAAACTTGACTCTTCCACATTGGCAAAGCCCATGATGCTAAAGTGTTGACGCAGGTCTGCTAGGCTCTAATGCTTGCTTACTGCCACTCGCTCAATCCATCCATTTTGCATCATCACAGCTACCTCAATAGGCACAATTTCCTCTTCTTCTGAGGCTTGAAGTGGGATCCATGTCCCGTGCTTTTACATCCATCTTTGGTAGTGCAGACGCATGTACAAAATAGACCATGCATTCAAGAACCTGAAAGACACTGTAGAATCTACTACATTGCACTTGTACCCAAGATGCCTTTGAAAACTTGAGTGATGTCTTGATATCACTTACCATCTTAAACTTTAAGCATAAGATGGTCCAAGCATCAGGTTTGGGCCATTCGGGATTGTTAAGAGGGGGGTTGGGGATCTCTTCTAGCTTGCCAAATAAACCTGGTCTTTTATCTACAAAATATGAGTGAGAAAAGAAAAAGATATTGTTTTGTAGTACAAGATCACTTGGGCTTTGAGATACAAACATTGCCTCTCCAATGGATGCATGCATAGCATAGAAAACTCCAATGAGGCTTTGGAGTGGTTGTTCCTTAACATAATTAGAGGGGAAAATATTTGCAGAGAGACATAAGAAAATGGAGAATCATAAGAAAATTTGAAACAAAAAATCCAATATTAGCATGTTGTTAAAGCTGTGTTTATATTACACTGACAATTTGAAGGAAACCTTGGTCATTGGCCTTGAATGTACAGGTCTCCAAGGGTATACACATGTTGCACTATGGCAACCAGTCCTTCCTTCTTAGTATGCTTGAAGCCTTGTAGCCACCCATTCTAATGATGTAGCATATTCCCCAGTTAAACGTACTTGATGTGGTCCCTTAGAGCTTGGCTGCATATAGACCCAAGCCCCAACCCTGAATCTTGCTGGAGCCCAAACTCCATTCTCATCTCTTGTGTTATGCAGCACAAGCTCTTCCACCTTCTCCCTAGGTCTTCTCACATTACTGGAAGAGGCCATGGTGGTAAGAAGAGAGAAGAAGGGAAAAGAAAAGCTTGTTTTACAACAGAGGAGTGGAGAGGAGAGAGTTTAGGGTTTTCAGTGCAGCAATGGAAAGCTTAAAAGAGGGTTAGAGTTTGAGAATAGGCTTCCTGAACCTAGAGTAGACTAAAGAGGGATAGAGTTTCTGTAATAATGGAGAGGGAGGGAGCTTAAGAGAGAGAGAGATAGGGAGATTGAGAGGGAGGGAGCTTGAGAAGGAGGGAGAGCTTGAGAGGGATGGAGTTTCTGCAGCAATGGAGAGCTTAGAAAAGGAAGAAAGAGGGAGAGGGAGCTTGAGAAGGAGGGAGAGCTTGAGAGGTATGGAGTTTGTGCAGCAATGGAGAGCTTAGAAGAGGAAGAAAGAGGTTTAAAATGAGCTTTCCAAACCTGGAGTATGTTGGGGGGAAGTTTGAGAGGGAAAACACAATTTTGGGAAAAAAATGAAAATTTTCAATTTTTAGGGTTTTTAATCTATGCGATTCTAGGTGGGGGGGACCTCTAAGTTTGGGCCCAGGAGGTAGGGGGACAAGAGTAGTAATGAGGCCCCATTAGCAAACCAAAGCCTAGGCCCCCTAGGGTCAAAGAAGTCAAAATGTGCACCCAGCCCTTTTCCTATTGGTCCATTCCTAATCAAAAGTTAATGCAAGAGGCCCTCTTTGGGTCCAAAAAATTCCTAATGTTTTACTGCTATTTTCCCTATTGAGCAGCGAGCATAGCAGTGAAATTTTGATGCTATACTGTAATTAGGCAGTGATGGTAACAATGAAATTTCGTTGCTATTTTTGTTGCTATCCTTGCTGACAGAGAATAGCAACAAAATTTCAGAGAGTTGTTGAGTGCTAAATTTAAGTTATACATGTTACATACACACAAAAATTGATTATAGTGGAAAAAAACATCCATCGGAATCCTTGAAGCCATGTTTCAAGCAAAAAAAAAAGAGAGTTGAAAACTTTTGAGAAGGGAAACAATGTCAAGATCACATGACCGTTTGACATTTATATCACTGGCGGGTTTGGTAGCTAGCACCAACATATCTTCGCCAGAGATTCTACAGTTGGACTACACCGACTAGTCCACATCTACCCACTCCTCTTAGCGTGTTCACCTTATAGACCACTTTTATATACTCTATTATGTGTGTTAGTCACTTTATCTTCTTGTGAAGAAGAAGAAGAATTTTCAGCCTCTCACCTTGTGTGCTCTCTTCTAGGGTTTGTGTGAGTGTGTGTGTGCTTGCAAGCAAAGCTCAAGATCTCTTCTCCCCTATATCTTTTCATAGTATTAGAGCCTAATTCATGCTAAGGGCTGAGCAGCAAGAAAGATAAGCACAAGAAGCGATACGAGGGTAAGAGATTCATGGGTGAAAGCAAGGGATGGTGGTACAAAATTGGTTGTCTTTGACACCACCTAGGCTTGGTAGAACAAGAGTAAAGAAAAAGAGGGCAAAATTGGTTGTCCTTGACACCACCTAGGCTTGTCCTTGACACCACCTAGGCTTGGTAGAACAAGAGTAAAGAAAAAGAGGGCAAAAAGGAAATAAAGGAGAAATATTAAGCTGTGAAAATTCCCTGAGGTGTTATACTTTAGTCTTTTTTTTGAAACGTCCCATAACAGATAGATGTGGGTGGAGACGTGGGTGCAGACGCGGGTGCAGACGCGGGTGGAATGCAAGGAAGCAAATTTCTCTCTCTCCCTCTCTCTCTCTCTCAGACCTCCCCTCTCTCTCTCTCTCTCTCTCTCTCTCAGACCTCTCTCTTGCACATCCTCTATCCCTTGCAGAACACCATAGCCCTCTCTCTCTCTGTATAAACATGGCAGCTCAGGCCATCACCATATTTACAGAGACGATGCTGGAGGTTGAGTGTGATTCCTTCACTAACCTTGAGTCAGGGATACCTGCATTTACAGAGGATACTATCAATGAAACCCAAGCTGCTCACGAACCTATCGGCAACCAAGAATTTCTCTGAGGCTATTGGGCGCAAAAGAAGCGTGAGCAACGATGCAAGGAGCGCAACCCTGCTAGGGAAGGTAGCCTTTCAAGAACCAGGTCAAGGAACAATATATGCAAAGCCATGGCTAGATGTTGGCGTCGACAGACCCAAGGACTAACAACAGTAGAACAACAAGAAATTCTAGAGCAGCTCATGCATCATCAGCCGTTGTCCAAGTTGAGGAGTTCGGATGTGCAATCGAGTCTTCTTTCCAACGTTCGCAACACATTGACTCAATTGAAAGTACCTCACTCTGCAAATGAGCTGTTTGTAAAGAGAGCCTCTTTGATGATGATACTGAACAATGGTGATCAGAGAACAATGTCAGTGAACCAGTCCAAAATTGCTGCTGTCTTGGGTGTTCATCGACGGAATATAGCGGCAGCAAGCAGTCGACTGGAAACGAAAGATGAGAATGAAGTGTTGCCACTTAGTGCTTGTCACAGACAATTGCCTTTGTATACAAGTATCACAAGTGAAACTAGAGATTTGGTGACCGCTTTTTGGAAATCTGAGACGAGAGTTTCACCAAACAAAAAGGATATTTGTAAGCAGAGGATCGAGGCAAAATGTGTCATCAAACATCCAATTCATCTTCTAGATGACTCTCAGGTAATATGTTTTTGCTACAATGCAATCCATGGTGGCCTTGATTTCTGTTGGAATAGTTCAAAATTTGTAGTCTTTGGGCAGCACTGAAAGCTTGGCTGTTCAGTACCAAACTGGTAGTTTTTTACCAGCAATCACTCTAGGCCATAAGTACCAATTTGGTACTGCAATCATTGTAGGTACCAATTCCCATATCCAAGTACTTACCATTGTTTGAATTCCCAGCTCCATAATAGTATCATTGTAGGTACCAATTCCACCTCCATAGGATTAAATTTGGCACGTCTTTGAATTTTGCATTGTACCCAACAGGATTCACGGTACAACTTTTGGTTGCAATGTCCAAGAGTAAGGAAGCACAGTCTCAATTTGGCACTTTTGAGAAGCATTCACACTTGGTAGTGTAATACCAAATTAGGTTTTGGAGACAGATTTGGTGCTTTCAATGTATCTTGCAAAGTACCAAATGGATGCATAGTACCAATTTTGGAGCGTTTTATATCCAGAAAAGTATCCAATTTTGTACTAAGCATCCAATTATGGTACTGTAAAGTATACAGAGAAATAGCCAATTTGGTACTATGGATCAAGTTTGGTACTATGTAGGGTGCTTTAAGTGTGCCTGGTTAGTACCTAAGGTGTTCCACAGCTCCAATTTGGTTTTTTTGGGCACCACTTACACTTGGTAGTATAATACCAAAATGGGTTTTGGAAACAGATTTGGTGCTTTTAGAGGATACTGAAAAGTACCAAACTAGATGCATAGTACCAATTATGGCGCTCTTTGTATCCAAAAAAGTATCCAATTTTGTACTAAGCTTCCAATTATGGTACTGTGAAGTATACAGAGAAATAGCCAATTTGGTACTATGGATCAATTTTGGTACTATGCAGGGTGCTTTAAGTGTGCCTGCATAGTACCTTAGAAGGGGTTCCACAAATCCAATTTGGTGTTTTTGGGCACCACTCACACTTGGTAGTATTATACCAAATTGTGTTTTGGAAACAGATTGGGTGCTTTTAGTGAATACAGAAAAGTACCAAACTGGATGCATAGTACCAATTTTAAAGCTTTTCTGTATCCAAAAAAGTACCCAATTTGCCACTATGGATCCATTTTGGTAATATGCAGTATGTAAAACAGTACCGAATTGGGTACTATGGTTCCAGCTTGGTACATAGAACCAAATTTGGTGCTTTTTTGTATTCACAATTTGTTACTATGATCCAATTTGGTACCATGCTTAATGTAGAAAAGTATCCAATTGGATACTATGGTCCGCTTGGTAATAAATAGAGCCTAATATGGTGCTTTTCTACATCAAATTTGGCACTATAGTATGTTATCTGGCACTACAGTTCCAAATTTGGTACTTTAGAATGAGTTGGTGGTTTACAGTACCAAATTTTGTACTGTAAATAGCTTTGGTGCTTTACTCTTGTTTGATAGTATTCTGAGCTCTAACGTGGTTCATTTTTCGTTTAAAGGTGGAGCTCTACAAAAGATTCAAGAGCATGTATCCTGCGGCGGTGAAGTTGTCACTTAGGTCCTTTGAGACACTCAAGCCTTTTTTTGTCCGAAGATTGAAAGAGCGCTATACTTGCTGCTGTATTTACCATATCCAGATGGTATACTTCAAGGATGCTTTCAATCAAATGCGCCAGAACAAGTTTGGGCATCACGGCAAAGAACATCCATGTACATGCTCCATTTGTGGTACACGTAGTGAGGCAGGCCAATGTTCTGCAAACCAGGCTGTTTTTCAACACATAAGTAACTTGCTGGATTTTATATTGTGCCCTCGCCCTAGGAGGGTGAATATCATGCAAAGAGATGCTTGCTTGGAGAGTGCCCCAAATGCGGTGTACGAAAGTTGTCATTCTGTCCAGCCGAGATTGCAACAGATAGCAAGGAGGTGACTGTTAAGATATTCCAGGATGTGGGCACTGGACAGGTTAATGGTGATGGAAAAGAGAAGAAGCGAAAGGACTTGGTCGTGGAAAGGATGAAAAGTGCAACTTTCATTCATCTCTTTTCAGATCATCTGAAAAGCTTCGTTAAGCACAACTTTATGTTTAGGTGGCAGGCCCAACAATTCAAAGACTGCTTGCTTAAGTTTCCCAGAGATGTTGTGGTATCTGTTGTTGATTTTGCAGAGAATTACAGCTTTAAAGTGCAAAATGAGATCCAGTCCATGCATTGGTGGTCAACACAGGTAACAATACTGGTACACATCTCTTATATCAAAAATTCAGTAGGAGCTATTAAGAAGACTGTGCATTTTTACATATCAGATGATAAGCTCCACGACACGCTCTTTGTTCAGCATTGTTTTATGCTGCATGACAACTGGATGAAACAGCAAGGACACTGTTTGCGTTATCATTGGGTATGGTCAGATGGTGCCGCTTCACAGTTCAAGGCACAAAGACCACACTATTTCGTAGCCAGGTATTATCAGTTGACAGGATTGCTTATGATGCATAACTTCTTTGCTTCAGGGCATGGAAAAGGAGAGCATGATGGTGCAGGTGCTATTATCAAGAGAACCCTGACGCACGAAGAGCTAAAACCCGATGGCTGGCCCATGAAGTGTGCGGCTGATGTGGTCAATTTTTTGAACGCGAGGTTTCAACCGACAACGGAAGGTGGAAGTGCCAGCACAAGGAGGGTGTTCTGGTTGGTTTCACCGAATGATGTGCTGCGTTTTCCATTGTGGGACTGTAAACCAATTGCAGGCTCTCGCTCATTCCATTGTGTTGACGGCTACTCAACACACAATCCATGTGATGTGCGTTTTCGTACGCTGTCATGCTTCTGTGATCCATGTGTGAATGGGCAGTGGAGGAGATGCAATAATAAACAGCACATTGAAGAATGGAAATATGTCTCCATCGAGCCATTGACAGAGTCAGTACAACCTACAAATAGTGATGAGGACGACGATGATGAGGAGAACTACAATGATTTGTTTTCCTCCCATGTGAGTGAGGATTTAAGCATGCCTATGTATGAAGGAGACCCTGAGGTGTTGAGCCAATTATTGTCCATTGGGGATAACTTTGCAGTGAACGCAACCGAGGAGAAGGAGGACTTCTACCTTCTTAAGTGCACAAAAACCGTTTATGTAGCACCAAGAGTACTGAAGGACCTTTGGCATAACAAGATCGTAAGAGGTGGATTGCTAGTTGAGGGCTTGTACTATGCCCAGGTTGAGGGCAAAGTTGATACCTATACCCTATTAGATCAGACACCACCGGTGATGATCTACTCGCATCTTGTTAGAGCCATACGGTTCCCCATGGAGGCTATCCCTGGCCTCCATCACCACTTTAAACTATCCTCAGAGATATATGAAAATATCTACAACAGTATGCCATATGAAGACGGAAGTGACCAGGACGGGAGCCATACAGTGTTTACCCCAACTACAATTCTAACCACTGGCAACAGTTGTAATTCTCTTGAATAGAATCTTGCTTGTGATCAGTACTGTCTAATTCTCTTGATTAGAATCTTACTTGTGATCAGTACTGTCTAATGCTATTGCTGTGTTATCAATTTGGTACTGTGCTTTATTGTTTGTAGCTCTGTTGTGTTTTTGCAGTACCAAATTTTGGTACTGTTCCTTTTTGTTTTCACCAAGTAGTAACAGAAAAGTACAAAATCAGTAGCCAAAAAAGTACATGTACAAAAAGATAATTATCATTAAATGCCAAAGGCAATGTACAAGCATACAGAATCTTTTACACATCAGGGGGGTCAAAGCGGTATGAATACGCCTCCATAGATACAAAGTAGTTGACAACGAACGAGGAAATGTCATCCTCAACATCAAACAAGGGATTCCGGTGGCTGTAAGCAGTGGGGAACTTATCAGCTAGCCACCCGGAGATCCACGGGAAAATGACATCCATAAGATACTTCGGCTTGTCGGGGTCATAATACTTAGGCTCATATGATCGGATGCAGCAGCACGAGTCGTAATCATTCTTCAAGGACTTGTATCTCGTGTCGTCCACAAGGAGGGTGTTCGTTTCATTGAATTGCGGATACTTGCGCCACACTTTTCTTAGGAGCTTCAGAAAAATAGGCTTGTTACCGAACTCCTTCGCAAGGACTGGCACATCTCTGAGTTTGGTAGCCCACCTCTCACAATGAGACTGGTCAAAAATATCTGTAAAACAGGTAAACCAAGCAATTAGAATAGTAGCACAAATAAGAGTACCAAAGCTAACAAACAGTACATAATAGTGAAAAGGTACCAAACTTGGTACAACACAGTACCAAAGTACCAAATAACCAAAGTACCAAACATTATAAAATTGTGTACACAAATGTTACCAAGCACAGAACCAAGTACCATAGTATCAAAGCACCAAACAGTACCAAATTGTGTACAAAATAAAAAACACAATTTCAAACTACCATAGCATCAGAGTACCAAAGTACCAAAGATAACCAAAGAGTACCAAATTATGTACAAAACAGTGCCAAATTGTGTACACATGAACAAACATAGTCCAAAGCAGCATAGCACCAGAGTACCAAAGTTCCAAAAAGTACCAAATCGTGTTAGCAGTGCCAAAAGTACCAAACTACCAAATAGTACCAGATTGTGTACAGAACAGTAGCAAAGCTAGCCAAACAGTATCAAAATCAATAAAACCAGTTGTGAAAGTTTAGGGATAAATACCTAAAAAGAGGCCTTTCATCTTCATCAACCGAGGGAAGCAAGCATTCATTATGGCCATCAAGTTCTTCCTTTGGCTACATGACCAGAGCATCACGTCGCATCGCTTCCTCAAGTTGATGATGAAGTCCTCCGCATCAGGTCTAACGACACAATATTTGTATTGAGACACTTGCACACCTCAGGGCCTAACTCCATCTGGGAACGGGAGCTGCCACAAATCCTTGGGTGCTTCAACATAATCCTTCAGTAGCACTCCATTGACATCCAAAACAACAAGGCGCCTATTGCTTGCCATTACATGTATCGGCATTGATGTATCCGGTGGTTGTTCATGTAGCCACCAATGGTCCCCTGTTGTAGTACCACTAAACTATATGAGTAGAAGAACACAGCCTTTTCGCAAAAGCAAAGTTAGACATTGGGCACCAATAAAAGGTTACAAAACAGTGACAGTAGGACATGACAGTTTACAAACACATTGACATCTTTCAAGAGTAGAGCGGCATGACACAAAACGCATCGACAAAAGCAAAATGGGCTGGTATTTCAAATTAGTCCAGAAGCAAGTACAAAATGCTGTAACATCAGCTAATTTTTGCAGCCTTGCGGCTTGAGACCACCACCAACGGGGCGCTTTCTACATTTCATTAGCGAAGAGCTTGAAGAGGGTGGCTGAATCATTGCTATCACCTGTTTCTAAGGGCGTTGCATCAGGTGTCTCCTCCGCAGCTCTGTCCTTCCCCACACCTTTTGTATCCTCCGTGCCTTTAGGCAACTCTACACCTTCACCCTCCTCTGCACCTTTAACCTGCTCTGCACTTTCAGTAGCTTCCCCCGCCTCTTTGGCCTCCTTCGCGCTTTTAGCCTCCTCTACACCTTCAGCCCCCTCTGCACCTTTAGCCTCCTCACCACTTTCAGTAGCTTCCCCCGCCGCTCTGGCCTCCTCATTGCTTTTAGCCTCCTCAGTGTCTTTGGGCTCCTCTGCACCTGCAGCCTCCTGTGCACTTTCAGTAGCTTCCGCTGCCCTATTTTCGTTCTTCCTCCTCTTTCTACCTGCCTTGTCCTTTGCAGATGTTGATGCCGTAGCCAAAACCTCTGCCTCTGAGAGAACTTCAACTGTCACCTCCTCAATAGCCGGCATCTCTTCATTGTTCTTCTCGCCTTGGTCAGTCTCTTGCTCAGTAACCTCCTCAATCAGATCACTTCCCCCCTGTTCTTTCTCCTCCGGTCCCTTTTCGTCTTTGTCTCTCTCCTGCACTTCCGCTTTTAGTCGATCTTCCCCCATGCTTGAGTCTACAACAGCAAGCTCAGCCCCTTTCCCTTCCCTTGTGTTGGCCTCAAGGTCTTGCAGTATTTTCTGCACTGACTTGTAAGGATCTTCTTTAAACAAGTAAGTGGCATCTGACTTACTGTGACCAGGGAGATCCTTCCTATCCTTTGGGGTGGTGTCATGGGTGTCCGCACCGAAAGATTCTCTACCTACATATGCACAAAGATGAAAGACAAGATTAGATCATCAGTTCAAACAATATAAACATACAGTGTCCAACACAAACACCCCACTTACTCTTCAATAATGACCTCCCTGACACCCAGGCCTTTGCCTCCGAAGGGATTGCGGTGTTGCAACGTGCCTTCACGCACCTATCTCTTGTTCTCAACACAGCTGCAAAACACAATGGATGGTACTGATGCCTACAGGGAAGCATGAAGGTACCAACCACGTAGCCTCCAAAGCCTCCCCACAGGCAACACAAGTACCAAACACATGAATTGTGTTGGCAGGGTCCACAACATGAGGCCTTGGAGTCAATATATATTTCATCCCCCTCTTCACATCAGCACACAACTTATGTACAAATTCTTGATGGTCTTGGGTCTCCAAGCATTCATTGTGGAGCTTCACATACTCCATCTGCAAAACAGACATACTCTATCTACTTATCCACCAAAACAAACAATTAGCAAGGAAGTACACAAGCAGTACAAAAACTGAACCAGAATAGGTACCAAAACAGGTAAATTGTACCATAACAGTTCTAAACAGCACTAAATGGGTACAATGAAGTTTCAACAACTCCCAAGCCAAACCCAAGCAGAATAAAAACAGTACTAAAAAGGGTCGGATTGTACCAAAATAGTTTTAAACAACACTAAATTGGTACATGAAGTACCAAAAACTACCAGAACAGTACTAAAAAAGGTTGGATTGTACCAAAATAGTTTTAAACAACACAAAATTGGTACATGAAGTACTAAAAACTACCAAAACAATACCAAAAATGTAGCAAAGCAGTACCAAAATAATATCAAATAGTAGCAGAATAGTACCAAATAGTACTAAAATAGTACCAAATAGGTTACAGACAGTGCTAAAAAGGTAGCAAATCAGTACCAAAATAGTAGCAAACAGTAGCAAAATAGCACCAAATAGGAAACAAAACAGTACCAAAACAAAACCAAAAAGTAGCAAAATAGTACCAAAATAGGTAACAAAACAGTACCAAGACAAACCAATGACAAACCAAAACAGTACCAAAAGGTTAACAAATCAGTCTCAAAAAAGTACCAAAAGGTAACTAAACAGTACCAAAACATGTAAATTATGCCAAAACAGTTGTAAACAGCAATAATTTGGTACAATTAAGTACCAAAAACACACGACTCCCAAAAATACCCAAAAGACCCAAAAACTTGTCACAGTGAAATTCCAAACTAGTACCAAAATAGTGCAAAAAGTACCAAACGAATCAAAGAAAACAAAAAATACCAAAGATAATACCTAGATAGCACCCAAGACATATTTAGCACTACCATATAAGACCAAAATAATCCCACATGGGAACTTTTGGGAGTTCTAGAGTTTTTGTATAAAAGGTGGCCCATTTGAGAGCTAGAGGACTCTTTGGTCATTTGGTTGAGAGGCTCATAGAGAGAGCTTGCTCCATAGCTCCTTCTCATGTGCTCTCCCAAGGCTCTCCATCTCCATTCTTGCTTCAATCTTGTACTCTCTATTCTCTACATTTTCAATGATATGAGGTTATGGTCTACACACTTGCTAATCTAGATTTCTTAATGATGTTTTGATGCTAAAATCTGATTTGTGAATTGTAGAGTGCATGTGATGAAGCTTGTGCATGAAATGATGTGTAGTTGAGGCTTGTGTGATAGCTCTTTGCATGTTAGATTCTTGCATAAGTTGCATTTTTATGCTTAAGTGTAGCCTAATCTTGATGCTTTGATTATGTTAGATTGATTGCTTGAGTGTTGAAGAAGGATTGAGTAGGACTAGAAGTCATTAGTGTGTGGTTAACTAACCTTCTCCCATTCGGGATAGCCTCTATGCGCTAACCGGGTTGCATTCACGGATTGACAAAGTGTGTGGGTTGGAGTGTAGCATCCGCTATGCTATGATGTCCCAAACAATGGCGCCGCTGCCGGGGAACGCACACCTAAGTTAGTGAAGGGTGTTAACCATTACTTCTTACTAAGTGCTCCATTGATTGCAAAATTGTGGATTAGGGTAGATTAGAGTAGAGTTTGCAAGGGCATTGAGTGTGTGATCTCAAGGGCGCCTTGTGTGTTTTCTGTTTTTTGATTAGAAGCAAAAAAAAATTAAAACCCCATTGCGGTAGAGAAATCCCGCCATTAATTAGGTTTAAGTGCTTTCTGTTTTTGTATTTTTTGGCATACCTTGTGTCACTAATCAACTAAAACACTAACATTTGTGTTTTTGTGTTGCGATTGGGAGGGCTTTGTGACGCGAAAATTTCCTTCCATCATCTAACAAGATCTTTGGAGGTGACTTTTTAAATATATATATATATAAATATATATATATATATTTACACTGTTGGAGGCGTAGCAAGGAAATATATATATTTATATAAGCATTGAAGCGTGGCTGTTGGGCGGCCAGCTGAAAGCGAGGAGAAGGCGGCTTTTAAAAATATATATATATATATAAATATATATTTTTATATACTGATGTGGCAGCAGCCTGTAGTGGGTGGCGTCGTCTGACGTGGCAGCAGCCTGCAGTGGGTGGCATTGTCTGCATCGAGCGCTGCAGTGGAGGCGGCTGGTAGAAGGAGCAGACGGCAGAAAGCGCAGTGGAGGCGGCTGGTAGAAGGAGCAGACGGCGGAAAGCGAAGTGGGAGTGAAGAAGTCGGAGTGTTAGGCGTCGGCAGTGCAGAGGAAGGTGTCTGCAGCACTGAGTGGAAGGCCACTGAGTGAAGGCGACGGAGTGGAAGGCGTTGGGGCGTCGGCAGTGCGGAAGAAGGCGCAGAATCTGGAAGGCAGCATTGAGTGGGGGGCGTCTGCAAGAGAAGCAGCGCATAAGCTGGCAAGCGTGTGGGGGCCGCGTTGCAGAAGGCATGTGAAGGAGGCGTGAAGTCGGGCAAGCGTGTGGGGGCCGCGTTGCAGAAGGCATGTGAAGAAGGCGAACGGTGCGGAGCGAGCTGATAAGATAACTCCTGATGGATATTTGGCGAGATACATGTCCACCATGCATTGACCTTGATAGTACTCGACCTGATCATCGCGGGGGTTATAGTGCTCCTCCGTTTCAAACACATTCTAGGTACTTCTATGCTCCCTTAGGTGAAAATTGCTGTGGGCATCACTTTGTCACGTTATTCTATCAACAGCATCACCCATTTTCACATTGTCAAGAGTGTGCACGGCTCGTATTAGGAGAAGCTTCACATATTTGTTGGATATGCCGCTCTTACTTTAGACAATATGGCACGGGCTTAATGAAGCAAATTGTGGGAATTACACCCCAACACCATAATCTTCTTAATGTGAGAATACCAGAGAGAGGAGCAAATCAACGTAGATTACCTGAGGAGGTTCAAGCACAACAATGGAGGGATACAAGCTTAAATGACTTGCAACCACCGATCTTGCAAGCCCTCCTTCCCCAAGCCTCAACATGTCAATATTGGATCAATATGAGTACCTATATTGCGCAGTTCCAAAATCGAAATTGTCTGCTTAACCTTCCCATAGAACCAATGCCATATTTTAGTGAGGAAGCACTCCTTCCTCTACCACCTTCTCCAGAGGCCGGTTTTTGTGAGGGGTTGTCCCTGCATCCTGAGGAAATTGATACCATCTTTCCAGCAGACGTGGACACGGATCCACCACCAGCGCAAGGGTAAGCACATCGACTCCACAATAAGATCGACAAGCCAGGGCACTTTTCTCCCACTGGGTTTTTCCCCTCGGCTATATTCGGTGATTGGCACCAATAGCAAATTTTATTCTTTTCTTTTTCTTTTCTTGTTTGTTATTAACCATTTTGTAGAGATCTCAGCTAAACAAGAGCATCAAACACGCCCCAATAGTCCACCTATTGTGCCCACAAATTAGGAAGGGGGGAGACATGCTACACCTACAAAGTTCAAGGAGGAGCAATCTGCACAAAATCAGCAATGCATCAATGCAAACGAACAACATCAACGGGAACTACAACAGGTGTATTCAAATCTTAATCTTTTGTTCTTTATGTGTTTTTATCTTTTGGATATATGGTTTGCATGTTCACACAATATTGGCTAGTTTAAGTTTTTGATTAGTTGTTAAAATATGGTGAGTGAATTCTAGATTCTTAGAGGACTTAGTAGAAGATATTTCTATTTAAAGACAGTGTAGGATATATACCAATGGAGTATGCCAAGTTCTTATGCTTTCAAGGTATATTAGTTATCCCTAGTGATAGCTACCTCTTAGGTATGAGCTAGGTGCTAGGAGTAATAAAAGTTTATGAAAATATACCTAAAAAAAATATATACAAAGTGAATTGAGACATGACGTGTCTACCGCCATGTGAAATGCTTGGTAGGACCTGGGGTTGTCTTAGCACCTTGGGGCCGATGCCTTGGTTTCCATGGGGTGAACACTGATGTCTAAAAGCTTCAGAAAAAGACCTTCAAGGATTTTATCGCCTTGATAGATGTTGGTAGGACTCTGGGGTACACTATGGGCCCTCGAGACCGATGCCCTAATCTTCATGGGGTACTCCTTATGTCATAAAAGAAAGAAGAAGGGTCTGTCACCCTTGAGATACTTAGCGGTTTTTAGATTCTCTTGGCGGAGGTCTCTTGGCCATTGCTTGGGTCTCATTGGGATGGAATCTTAATCTTTATCACCTTCTACACACACATCAAAAAAAAAAAAAGAGTTCCAATCACCTTTGCTCATATTTAGGAGTAGGTTTGCCACTTAGGAATAACTTAAATACTTGTAGGACATTGAGACTGCGGTCATAACGGCGGTGTACAAGCACACTTGCCTTTGCATAGCACTATCTACCACTTAGTCTCAATTTGACTAGTCTTTACTCACCTATTTCAGTACTCTTTAAAACTCTAATCAGCCTTTCACTTGTATGCTCACATGTGGAATTGTCATTGCTGTTTTTTTCTTTTCTTCTTTTCTTTTCTTTTTTTCAATAAAAGGCTTTACTTGTATCCATTGTTTTTTGCAGCTCTTGCTACTACCGCGCTCGAGGACGTGCGCAAAATAGGAAGGGGGGAGTGTTGCATGACAAATGAAGATCAATGCAAGGATGCAACAAAAAAGACACTTAGGGCTCTTGTAAAGAATTCCAAGTTGTAGATGAATGTGGGAGAGGGGGAGTGTTGCATGACAAATGAAGATCAATGCAAGGATGCAACAAAAAAGACACTTAGGGCTCTTGTAAAGAATTCCAAGTTGTAGATGAATGTGGGAGAGGGCTTGACAATAATCCCACATGGGAAATTTTGGGAGTTCTAGAGTTTTTGTATAAAAGGTGGCCCATTTGAGAGCTAGAGGACTCTTTGGTCATTTGGTTGAGAGGCTCATAGAGAGAGCTTGTTCCATAGCTCCTTCTCATGTGCTCTCCCAAGGCTCTCCATCTCCATTCTTGCTTCAATCTTGTACTCTCTATTCTCTACATTTTCAATGATATGAGGTTATGGTCTACACACTTGCTAATCTAGATTTCTTAATGATGTTTTGATGCTAAAATTTGATTTGTGAATTGTAGAGTGCATGTGATGAAGCTTGTGCATGAAATGATGTGTAGTTGAGGCTTGTGTGATAGCTCTTTGCATGTTAGATTCTTGCATAAGTTGCATTTTTATGCTTAAGTGTAGCCTAATCTTGATGCTTTGATTATGTTAGATTGATTGCTTGAGTGTTGAAGAAGGATTGAGTAGGACTAGAAGTCATTAGTGTGTGGTTAACTAACCTTCTCCCATTCGGGATAGCCTCTATGCGCTAACCGGGTTGCATTCACGGATTGACAAAGTGTGTGGGTTGGAGATGAAGATCAATGCAAGGATGCAACAAAAAAGACACTTAGAGGGCTCTTGTAAAGAATTCCAAGTTGTAGATGAATGTGGGAGAGGGGGAGTGTTGCATGACAAATGAAGATCAATGCAAGGATGCAACAAAAAAGACACTTAGGGCTCTTGTAAAGAATTCCAAGTTGTAGATGAATGTGGGAGAGGGCTTGACAATAATCCCACATGGGAGCTTTTGGGAGTTCTAGAGTTTTTGGATAAAAGGTGGCCCATTTGAGAGCTAGAGGACTCTTTGGTCATTTGGTTGAGAGGCTCATAGACAGAGCTTGCTCCATAGCTCCTTCTCATGTGCTCTCCCAAGGCTCTCCATCTCCATTCTTGCTTCAATCTTGTACTCTCTATTCTCTACATTTTCAATGATATGAGGTTATGGTCTACACACTTGCTAATCTAGATTTCTTAATGATGTTTTGATGCTAAAATTTGATTTGTGAATTATAGAGTGCATGTGATGAAGCTTGTGCATGAAATGATGTGTAGTTGAGGCTTGTGTGATAGCTCTTTGCATGTTAGATTCTTGCATAAGTTGCATTTTTATGCTTAAGTGTAGCCTAATCTTGATGCTTTGATTATGTTAGATTGATTGCTTGAGTGTTGAAGAAGGATTGAGTAGGACTAGAAGTCATTAGTGTGTGGTTAACTAACCTTCTCCCATTCGGGATAGCCTCTATGCGCTAACCGGGTTGCATTCACGGATTGACAAAGTGTGTGGGTTGGAGTGTAGCCTCCGCTATGCTATGATGTCCCAAACAGTAACGCCAGAGGAAGCTTACTGGCAAGAAACCAAATTTGTCTCAGTTGAAAGTTTTTGGATGTATTGCATATATGCATGTGCCAGATGAGTTACGTACCAAGCTGGATCCAAAAGTATAAAAATGTGTTTTTATTGGGTATTCCCTCAAGCAAAAGGGATATAGATGTTATGATTGAAAGATCCCTGTCCCCACCACCGTGCAACGAATTCAGGGGTGCTAGTAGTGAAAGTAGCACTTCTTGCGCGGGGCAGGGTCCCTCACTTGGGGCCTCGCCCCACAGATATCCAGACAAGAGACTAATCCCTCGGTTCTTCCAAAATCGAACCCGAAAAAACTTCCCTCACCCGGAAAGCACGGGTGATTCCTCCAGGGTAATTTTACTCTAACATAGTCAAAAGCCTTAACTAACTGAACTGATCTGACCGAACCCGTAAGTATCATAGTCAAATCAAGGAAAAGATTGCACTTGGATCATAGAGACCAACGCTTTTTTCCTCATTGAGAGGCACAGCCATTGACTCTTTTCCATAGAACATTTTTTGTATGGGATTTACTTCATCTATTGTACCATAACAGAATTGAGTCTTAATTTAGGGATCCATCAATCCAGTCTAACCCCATCTAGTCCCGTGGGTTAGCCAACCGCCCAACCACTGTAGTGATAGGATCCAATTAAGAATTTGGTTAGGTTTTATCCCAGGTACCAGGGAAAAGAGTTCCCAGGTCCCTAGCCAGATATTCATGCAAACTTAAAACTAGTCACACCACTTACACACCCAATATGAAATTGCCTTTTTCACAAAATCAGTTGTCTTTAAAACAATCATTTAATAAAATCATAGTGTCACTGATTATAATCCTCAAAATCTCTGGTTGAATCCTAATTTCCAATCATTCCTTCATCGGTGTACTTATGGCATCATTAGCAACCAGAGCGCTCACCACCTGTCCTCAGGGGCCTTTTCGATGGTTCTTAGCTCATAGTACTCGGTAATATATTCACATATCAAAATGGAATCTCCGTTGAAGATCAGCAATATCAACCAACGGATCCATATAAAAGAGCCATGGACTCATCCGTTGTGTTGAGGACCAGCAAGGTCAATCAACCAGATCCATGCCCGAATTTAGAAAACAACTCTTACTTCTTGTTCCAATATCTTCCTCGATGCACACGTGGGTATCGTCGATGACCCAGAGCACCGTATGGTCAGCACCCTCTTAGATCCTTCGTGGGTGACCTAGCGCTTCACTCATAGGCCGCTTCCTTGGTCCCTCATCCACCGTACTGGAAGCTCACCATTTTAATCGAACCGAGGCTGGTCAAGACCTCGAGCGACCTTGCTATGCGAGACGTCCTCCATTGACTCTCCGTCAGCTATTGCAACTTATCAGATCCACCACGACCTCACTCACAAGACAGTCAAAATGCTTCCCCAACATTTAAAAACAGGTCATAAATACAGTTTCTATAACGAACTCTCGTCTTTCAACATTATTCCACATCAAACCACATTATTTAATTCCACAACCATTTCATAATTATTCCTATTCTCATCCAATCACATCATTTTCATCTCATCACATCTTTCCTCAATTTATCCTCATCAGATCTCATCCACTCGCATCTACCCATATCCACATCACATTCATCCACATCACATCTCATTCATTTAGACCACATCACATTCACTCAGATCTACCTAGATCTCATCCACTCGCATCTACCCATATCCACATCACATTCATTCACATCTCATCCGTTCATACACTATCACATTCACTCACATCACATCTCATTCATTTTACCTCACATCTCATTCATTCACATCTATCCCGATTCACATCCCATCACATCACATTCATTTATATCCATCACATTCACATTCATTCATATCCATCACATTCATTCTCATCACCATTATATCACATCACTTCTATCCACATCATATCTCATTCATACATATCTCATCTTATTCATCCACATCCATCCAATCATTCATATGTACGACTACTCACATCTATCCATACATTCATATCTATCACTTCACATCCACATGTATTCATGTCACATCTCATCTCTTTACATCACATCACATTCTTTCACATACACACCTATATCCATTCTTTCACATACATCCACATCCATTCTTTCACATACTCATTCACATCCATTCTTCACATACACATTCACATCCATTATCATCACATACATTCACTCACATCCCATATAATTCATTCACATACTGATTCACATGACATCACATCTCATCCATTCATTCACATTTATCTGATTCACATTACATCTCATCACATCTATTCACCTCACATCTCAACACCTCTATTCACATCACATCCATCCATCCATTCAATCCTATCTATCTGATTCACATCACATCTCATCACATCTGTTCACCTCACATTCTCATCCCCTCTATTCACATCACATCCATCCATTCATTCCATCCATTCATTTCCCATCTATCTGATTCACATAACATCTCATCACATCCATTCACATTCTCATCCCCTCTATTCACATCACATCCATCCATTCATTCCCATCTATCTGATTTACATCACATCTCATCACATCTATTCACCTCACATTCACATTCACATCCATCCATCCATTTATTCCAATCTATCTGATTCACATCACACCTCATCACATCTATTCAGATCATATTCTCATCACCTCTATTCACATCACATCCATCCATCCATTCATTCCCATCTATCTGATTCACATCACATCTCATCACCTCTATTCACATCACATCCATCCATCCATTCATTCCCATCTATCTGATTCACATCACATCTCATCACCTTTATTCACATCACATCCATCCATCCATTCATTCACATCTATCTGATTCACATCACAGCTATTCACATCACATTCTCATCACCTTTATTCACATCACATTCATCCATCCATTCATTCACATTTCCTGATTCACATCACACCTTATCACATCATATTCTCATCACCTCTATTCACATCACATCCATCCATCCATTCATTTACATCTGTCTGAATCACATCACATCTCATCACATCTATTCACATCACATTCTCATCACCTCTATTCACATCACATATCATCACATCTATTCATAGAATTTAAACATAGAATTTAAGAGAATTCTAATTTTGATATAAAGATTCTTTACGCATCTGTTTATGCATAAAAATCAACTTCAGTGGGAATAACACTTTTATAAAAATCCTTTTATGTATCTATTTATGCATAAAACCAATTTTAATGAAAATAACACTTTTAAAATAAAAATAAATCCTTCATGCATATTTCTATGCATAAAATCAATTTTAATGAGAATAACACTTTTGAAATAAAAAATAAATCCTTTATGCATGTTTCTATGCATAAAATCAATTTGAATTTCAATTTGAATTAGAATAACCTTTTTGCAAAAAAATCCTTTATGCATCTTTCTATGCATAAAATCAATTTTAATGAGAATAACACTTTTGAAATAAAAAATAAATCCTTTATTCATCTTTCTATGCATAAAATCAATTTTCATGAGAATAATACTTTTGAAATAAAAAATAAATCCTTTATGCATCTTTCTATGCATAAAATCAAATTTAATGAGAATAACACTTTTGAAATGCATCTTTCTATGCATAAAATCAATTTTAATGAGAATAACACTTTTGAAATAAAAATAAATCCTTTATGCATCTTTCTATGCATAAAATCAATTTTAATGAGAATAACACTTTTGAAATAAAAATAAATCCTTTATGCATCTTTCTATGCATAAAATTAATTTTAATGAAAATAACACTTTTATAATAAAATATTCCATCATGCATCTTTCTATGCATAGAAATTATTTTCAATGAAAACAACACTTTTATAATAAAAATTTTCATTAGGCATTTTTCTATGCATAGAGCTTAAATTCAATGAAAACAACACTTTTATAATAAAAATAAATCCTTTATGCATCTTTCTATGCATAGAAATTAAATTCAATGAAAACAACACTTTAATAATAAAAATTTCCATTATACATCTTTTATGCATAGAAATTAAATTTAATAATTAATATCAGTAATATCCATGCATATTCATAAGTGAATATGTACATGGAGTAAATTAGAATATTTCTTTTAGAATGCACAAACGGTGGGAATTACTCTTTTGGAATAATATAAAAATAAACTTTCTTTTCTACAAAATTCTAGAAAATTTTACCATAACCTCCTTTGTATGGCTGACCGATTCTCATTTTTAACATTCTATATTCAATTTAAATTAACCCCAATTAGATGTAAAGGACTCTTATCTTCTCAATTTTCACTTTTCAAGAGAGTAAACAATAAGAAAAGTTTAATTAATCTTTTTGTTAAACATTCTAGGATAAAGAAAGGCTGAATTGTAAGGAAGAGAAGGGGATGGCCTTTTCATCAAGGCATAGCATCAGAATTTACTTTAATCATTTATAAAACAAGAAAAATCAAGAAAACCATAGATTTAAATTTAAAAAGTAAGAAAAATTTAGTTTACATAGAGTTGTAAGCTTTCCTTTGGCTTGAGGGATTGAGGGTTCTACTTTTGTTTGAAGCAAATGTGGCCACCAATTACTTTTGAGAGGATTAACCCGAAAACAATTGAATTATCAAGAAAATTCAATGTAATTGGCTCTAGGTAGGAGTAGAGTAACACTGCATAAACACCATTAACCTTTTACAAAGGGAGGCTTCTATTTATAGGAAAAAGTAAGCCTCTAACCAAGCAAACTGATTCTAGAACTTTCTAGATCAGTTTGGTCAATTTTTGACCATTTTAAGGTGAGTTTAGCTTACTTTTTGGATCTAGTTGAAATAGGAGAGAGGAGAGATGAAAATATCTCATTATTTTTGAGTTTAAAACTCCTCCACACATGTGAAATAGGCACCTCCTTCATGAGGGGAGATCCCCACACTGAGGTGTCAAAAATGCATCATTTCATCTAAATATCTCTTCTTTTTTAACTAATAAACCTTGTCCTTAGTCAACTCTTCATCTTATGTGAGCATTTACTCATTTTTGGGGTTTTTCTTTTATTCTTCTATTTATCTCCTCCCTACACTTGGATTAATCTTATTGGTACATAGGAACCTTAATTGGAGCATAAATAATTTTTTTTGAAAATCTGGACCCTTAGGCTAAGGTCCTTTTTACCTATTTTCAATTAATTCCAATTGTGCATTGGAAAGTTCTTGTTGAATTTCTGATTTAGGGGAAACCATTTTAGACACTAGGAGGATTTTTATATCCAAAAATATCTCAATTTTGAATTACCTCTCTCTAGACATTTTCTCTCTCTAGGCCAAAACAGGATCTTTCTTTTATTTCAGAGAGGGGAATAATTATAAGATCAGAAGGGGAGGTTCTTACACCTGCACACCTTAAAAGCTGGAGGGAGGAATCTTACATCCTACCCCACTTAAAAAACGCGAGATGTCCTCATCTCGCAACTAGAGGACAACTCTTTCCCTTAAGATCTAATTGATTCTGGGGTTCCTTATAGTCTTGTCAACCCAACAGAATCCTGGGATAAAGATCCCTTGTATAAAACTCATCATCAGATAACAATTTATTCAGATCATATAATTCATATCCTTAACACAATTATGGTCCATTAGACCGAACTTTCCATCTGAACAGTCCTCCAAGGGGACTTTCAATTATACAGGTTTTTAATTTGTCATCCCTTAACTTGATTCACTGGGTCAAGTGTTAATAGCAGCAAACTATCAGCATAATCCACTAATCTCATAGTGATTTGCTGAAGTCATTAACGTCATTTTAGTTACGAACATCATCACAGGGACTCATCCCATTCATCCTCATTGTGGTTTTGCTCAGCTTAATAGATTTCAACCAAAATTCAGGAATCATCATTTTTCAATCAGAATCCAAATCAACTCATCAGTTCTCAAAACGAGAATTTAAAAATCATATCAACCACATTCGAATTTATCATCTAGATATCATTTATGCTTATAATTTCAAGTCTTAGATTTACTCGTATATATTGCCAGTAAAGAGCTGCAGTTATACCCTTTGGTATGTACGGGTAGTCATGGTCCTTGGAATTATAAGGTAAATACCCAATTACCAAATTATGAATTTCAGTTTGAATATCAATTTGTATGAATTTCATCACACAATTACAACCTTTTACTGTTAATTCATAAATTTTTAACATTTTTGGCTTCTCGATTGATCCACATCAGCCAAATTGCTCTGATACCAACTGAAAGATCCCTGTCCCCACCGTGCAATGAATTCAGGGGTGCTAGCAGCAGCAAAAGTAGCACTTCTTGCGTGGGGCAGGGTCCCTCACTCGGGGCCTCACCCACGGATATCCGGCAAAACTAATCCCTCGGTTCTTCCAAAACCAAACTCGAAAAAACTTCCCTCACCCGGAAAGCACGGGCAATTCCTCCAGGATAATTTTACTCTAACGTAGTCAAAAGCCTTAACTAACTGAACTCATCTGATCGAATCCGTAAGTATAATAGTCAGATCAAGGAAAAGATTGCACTTGGATCATAGAGACCAACGCTTTTTCCTCATTGTTGATGAGAGGCACAGCCGTTGATTCTTTTCCATAGAACAATTTTTATCCGGGATTTACTTTATCTATCGTACCATAACACAATTGAGTCTCAATTTAGGGATCCATCAGTCCAGCCTAACCCCATCTAGTCCCGTGGGTTAGCCAACCACCCACCCACTGTAGTGATAGGATCCAATTAAGAATTTGGTTAGGTTTTATCCCGGGTACCAGGGAAAAGAGTTTCTAGGCTCCCTAGCCGGATATTCATACAAACTTAAAACTAGTCACACCACTTACACACCCAATATGAAATTGCCTTTTTCACAGAATCAGCTGTCTTTAAAACAATCATTTAATGAAACCATAGTGTCACTGATCATAATCCTCAAAATCTTCGGTTGAATCCTAATTTCCAATCATTCCGTCATCGGTGTACCTATGGCATCATTGGCAACCAGAATGCTCACCACCTTTGTCCACTCAGGGGCCTTTTCGATGGTTCCTAGCTCATAGTACTCGGCAATATATTCACATATCAAAATGGAATCTCCGTTGAAGACCAGCAAGATCAACCAACGGATCCATATAAAAGAGCCATGAACTCATCCGTTGAGGACCAGCAAGGTCAATCAACCAGATCCATGCCCGAATTCAGAAAACAACTCTTACTCCTTGTTCTAATATCTTCCTCGACGCACGCGTGGGTATCATCGACGACCCTGAGCCCGAGCACCGTATGGTTAGCATCCTCTAGGATCCTTCTCAGGTGACCTAGCGCTTCACTCATAGGCCGCTTCCTTGGTCCCTCATCCACCATACCGGAAGCTCACCATTTTAATCGAACCAAGGCTGGTGAAGACCTCGGGTGACCTTGCTATGCAAGACATCCTCCATTGACTCTCCGTTAGCTATTGCAACTTATCAGCAGATTAGGTCTCCACGACCTCATTCACAAGATGGTCAAATGCTTCCCCAACATTCTTGACATAAAACAGTCATTTAAAAACAGGTCATAAATACAGTTTCTATAACGAACTCTCGTCTTTCCACATTGTTCCACATCAAACCACATTATTTAATTCCACAACCATTTCATAATTATTACTATTCTCATCCAATCACATCATTTTCATCTCATCACATCTTTCCTCAATTTATCCTCATCAAATCTCATCCACTCGCATCTACCCATATCCACATCTCATCACATCACATTCATTCACATCTCATCCATTCAGACCACATCACATTCACTCACATCACATCTCATTCATTTTACCTCACATCTCATTCATTCATATCTATCCGGATTCACATCCCATCACATCACATTCATTCATATCCATGACATTCACATTCATTCATATCCATCACATTCATTCTCATCACCATTATATCACATCACTTCTATCCACATCATATCTCATTCATACATATCTCATCTCATTCATCCACATCCATCTGATCGTTCACATGTATGACTACTTACATCTATCCATACATTCATATCTATCACTTCACATCCACATATATTCAAGTCATATCTCATCTCTTTACATCACATCACATTCTTTCACATACACATCTATATCCATTCTTTCACATACATCCACATCCATTCTTTCACATACTCATTCACATCCATTCTTCACATACACATTCATAACCATTATCATCACATACATTCACTCACATCCCATATAATTCATTTACATTTTGATTCACATGACATCACATCTCATCCATTCATTCACATTTATCTGATTCACAACACATCTCATCACATCTATTCACCTCACGTCTCAACACCTCTATTCACATCCATCCATCCATCCATCCATTCATTCCCATCTATCTGATTCACATCATATCTTATCACATCTATTCACCTCACATTCTCATCACCTCTATTCACATCACATCCATCCATCCATTCATTCCCATCTATCTGATTCACATCATATCTTATCACATCTATTCACCTCACATTCTCATCACCTCTATGCACATCACATCCATCCATCCATTCATTCCCATCTATCTGATTCACATCACATCTCATCACATCTATTCACCTCACATTCTCATCACCTCTATTCACATCACATCCATCCATTCATTCATTCTCATCTATCTGATTCACATCACACCTCATCACAACACATTCTCGTCACCTCTATTCACATCACATCCATCCATCCATTCATTCCCATCTATCTGATTCACATCACATCTCATCACATCTATTCACATCACATTCTCATCACCTTTATTCACATCACATCCATCCATCCATCCATTCACATCTATCTGATTCACATCACATCTTATCACATCTATTTAGTCACATTCTCATCACCTTTATTCACCTCACATCCATCCATCCATTCATTCACATCTATCTGATTCACATCACAACTCATCACATCTATTTACATCACATTCTCATCACCTCTATTCATATCACATCCATCCATCCATTCATTCACATCTATCTGATTCACATCACATCTCATCACATCTATTCACATCACATTCTCATCACATCTATTCATAGCATTTAAACATAGAATTTAAGAGAATTCTAATTTTGATATAAAGATTCTTTACACATCTATTTATGCATAAAAATCAACTTAAAGTGGGAGTAACACTTTTATAAAAATCCTTTTATGCATCTATTTATGCATAAAATCAATTTTAATGAGAATAACACTTTTGAAATAAAAATAAATCCTTTATGCATCTTTCTATGCATAAAATCAATTTTAATGAGAATAACACTTTTGAAATTAAAAAAAATCCTTTATGCATCTTTCTATGCATAGAATCAATTTTAATGAGAATAACACTTTTGAAATAAAAAACAAATCCTTTATGCATCTTTCTATGCATAAATTCAATTTTAACGAGAATAACACTTTTGAAATAAAAATAAATCCTTTATGCATCCTTCTATGCATAAAATCAATTTTAATGAGAATAACACTTTTGAAATAAAAATAAATCCTTTATGCATCTTTCTATGCATAGAAATTAATTTCAATGAAAACAACACTTTTATAATAAAAAATTTCATTATGCATCTTTCTATGCATAGAAATTAAATTCAATGAAAACAACACTTTTATAATAAAAATTTTCATTATGCATCTTTCTATGCATAGAAATTAAATTCAATGAAAACAACACTTTTATAATAAAAAATTCCATTATGCATCTTTCTATGCATAGAAATTAAATTTAATAATTAATATCCATAATATCCATGCATATTCATGAGTGAATATGTACATGGAGTAAGTTAGAATATTTCTTTTACAATGCACAAACGGTGGGAATTACTCTTTTGGAATAATATAAAAATGAACTTTCTTTTCCATAAAATTCTAGAAAATTTTGCCATAACCTCCTTTGTATGGCTGACCATTTCTCATTTTTAACATTCTATATTCAATTTAAATTAATCCCAATTAGATGTAAAGGACTCTAATCTACTCAATTTTCACTTTCCAAGAGAGTAAACAATAAGAAAAGTTTAATTAATCTTTTTGTTAAATATTCTATGATAAAGAAAGGCTGAATTGTAAGGAAGAGAAGGGGATAGCCTTTTCATCAAGGCATAGCATCAGAATTTACCCATTTTCCACTAGAGCTTGTTCCCATGCTCCCATGCTCACAAGCCTAATGTGGGTTAGCCTCTTAGTATATGCACACATAATGTGCATATAACATACTTCCCCTCTCTCAAAACATTGCACTCTTGCAAAATGAAAAAAAAGGAGAACTGCACTGAACAATATCAACCGACTCCCAAGTCAAAATCTCTATTTCCTATCTTTCCACCTAATTTTAACCTCAGGGATCAGTCAACTAGAAAGTTTCCTTTCCCTGAATTCAAGTACCTTATCAAGTTCATGTGGAACATAGGATAAATCTTTGACTTCAACGAGTTCTTGAGGAGTAACTATGTAATCTTCACCTCCCAGTTTTCCTTTCAACCTATTGATATAAAAGATTAGATGAACTCTAACATGTGGAGGTAGTTTATAGTTCATACGCAACTGTGCCAATCCGATGTATAACTCGAAATTGACCACGATACCTAGGAGATCAATTCAAGCATTTTCTTTTTGACAAAGTCTAAAAATCTTTAGGAACTTTTAAATAAACCAATGCTCCTAGTTCAAAAGACCGAGATGAGTGTCCTCCCTATCAGCATAAAACTGTGCCCTATCTTGAGCACTCCTGATAGAATCCTGAGCTTCGGTCAGCATTTCCTGCATATCATGCAAGAAATCCCTGGATGCATCAAGCTCGATATCCTTAAGACCAACATCAATAGGTGCCCTGGGTTAATATCCATACATAAGCATGAACAGACTAAAACCAATAGCCGTATATTTAAAACTATTATAGGCAAATTCCATCATTGGAATATATTTTTTCCAATTTGATGCAGGAAAACATGGCATTATAACAGCAGGAACCAGGGATTCATTGGCGCCCCAACGTACCCACATCTGCACATGGAATAATTGACATCCCTAGTTACCCATATCAACATATAGAGTCATCAGTGTCTCAATGAGTCACATATGTCCATCCGTAAACATCAGGTTGATTGTATAAATCACCTAAAGTACGGAACTAGAGAAAGAAATGCCAACAAAGGAAGAATCCAAATGTCCTTACTCCAAACACAACAAGATAAACTCATTGAACTCTAAAGAAAGAGATTCCAACAAGTGAAAATGTCGACGAGATTACACTCATCAATACATGCAGGCTATAGATAAAAGAAGTTTATCTAGAGAATGCCCACACGATAACTTTAAATGAATTAAAAAATGAGATTGTCTTTGAATGTTGAGGTCGACATGCTAAGTGATGTAAGCAAAGCAAAAATATTGAGCCCAAATTATCCCATAAGATAATATATGTGAGCGATCACTAGCGTCCCATACCACCATGATACCACCCGTACATACTTTAACAATTTGAAACTCCCTAGTATGCCGTCTAGGAAATATGAAAAAAAATCCTGTATAAAAGGAATAAGATGGCCTTATCCAAACTCTCTTGGTCCACTCAATGAGATTGTGATTTACTAGCCTGTATTTAGTGCAACCACATGCTCTTATGTATCAATCCCAATCGAGTCTAATACATGAGCATACCAAGTGCTCATCTCATCAAAGACAACATCCTTACTTACCCTCATCTCACGAGACAAGGTTAATATTTATACCCCTTTTGCACAAGGGAGTAACCAATGAACACACATTTTTTAACCTTTGGATCCAACTTCTTTACCCCTTTAGCCAATGAACACACATTTTTCAGCCTTTGTATCCAACTTAATACGTAGCTCATCAGGAATGCGTACACATGCGTTGCATCTAAACTCTTTCAAGTGTAACAAATCTAGTTTTCTACCAGTATACTTTACCTCTAGAGTCACACGATGCATTACCTTGATGTGGGTGTCTAGTTTATAATGTAAACTAGAGGCGCAACTACTTCAGCCCAATAATGGTGAGGCATGCTCTATCAATGCATGAGCAACCTCTGCAATGTGCCTATTCTTCCTACATAGCAGTAGCAATACCATTTTGCTGCAAAGTATATGCATCTGAATTGCCTCCAAATTCCATGCTTTCTTAAGTACTCACTGAACTCATTGGAGAAGTACTCTCCCCCCCCATTTAATCTTAGGCACTTAACCTAAAACCTATTTTCTTTTCAACCAAAATTCTAAAATTCTAAAAGTGAGTAAATACTTCACTTTTCTCTTTCATGAAATAGACCCACAACTTCCTTGTATGGTCATCAATAAAAGACACATAGCAACAATATCATGCCATTGATGCCATCTTTGTCAACCCCCATACATCTAAGTGCACCACATCAAGTGCTCTCTTACTTACATTCCTATTATGCGGAATGCATTCTTTGTTTTCTTTCCAAACTCACATACTTTATGCATTCCATCCAAGGCTTAAACTTTGGCAAACCTGTAATGATTTCTGAATTCTTCATAGACTTCAATTGCTGCTGCCCATTCACATGACCAATGCATTTATGCCAAATATCTATATCGAACACAATACCTACACCTTGTGTACACTTAGCAGCTTTCACTTCATGCATACTTGCATCTAAAGTAAACATTCTGCCCACTCTTTTTCCGTTTGCAACCAAATGACATTTGTTGTTGTTAAATTCTTCAACATAGCAACCACTACAACAGAATGAGGGTGTAGCAGTGAAAACAGCAGTGCTTTTATAGCTAGAAAGGTAGGGCGATGTTGAGCCCATTTTGTTGCTAAAAACGATGCTATTTTGCTACAATGGGTTTGCTAGAAAATATCAAAAAAAAAATCCTGCTCAGCAACGAAATGTCGTTGTTCAACAACAAAATTTTGATGTTCAACAATGAAATTTCACTGCACAATAACAATATTTTCCTGCTACTTTTGCTGGGGCAGACTAATCAGCCCGAGTTCTTTTTTTTAATACAGATAGTAAAACTAACACAACTTCATGTCCTACTCATCGTCATGGACACATGTAATGTAAAACTTGACAAATGCCAAAAAAAAAGGACAATTGCAATTCATGGTTTTTATAGTCATGTCGTAATTCAATTATAATACTTGGCGAAATTACATAAGTGTATGAATCCAAAAAGCTCATATACAAAATAAATCATAATGAAAATATATGGAGCTAGGGATTACATTGAGGGGGTCTACATCTCATGTAGCTTAATTATTATTGTTCCTTGCAGCTCCACGCCCTTCTCTTCTCACATTTCTATGTCTTCTTGCTTGGACATTTTCACCACCATTTCTAGTAATATTATCCTAAACCACAATAAAACTAACACAAATGAAAATTAGTTTTACAAAAAAAAGAGGTTATGGTTTTAGAAATGTACTTACTTGCCATGCTTGCCAAAGCATGTCCTCCAGTAATAACAATCCATGCTTCGTCTTGTACCCTTTCAAAGAGAGCTTCTAAACCCCATTGTGTAATGCAAAATTATATTCACCTTGCATAGGGGGGCAATCCACTGATTCAAGCTATAGACATACAAACGAGTGAACATTACAATTATGTTGTTATTCAAGCTAACAGTCTTTAATTAAAAGATAAGATACAATTTGAGGCTAATATATACTTAGAAATATTGTTGGATATCTACTCCTCCTTCATGTGTAACATCGTGCCGCAAGTTATTCGCCATCTATCCAAGAAGAAACATAAATACTTAAAACTCTTATGCATACTCCAATGCATAAGGCTTATGCATATGGCTAATGCATAAGTCTCAAGCATGCATTGGTCTACCGGCATGCATTGGAATCTACCGGCATGCATTGGTAGCACCCGACATGTATTGGAATCTATCGACATGCCTAGGTATCTATACCGGCATGAATTGGAAGCTATCAGCATGCCTATGTAGCACCCGACATGCATTGGAAGCTTCTGGCATGCCTAGGTATCTATCGGCATGCATTAGAAGCTATCAGCATGCCTAGGTAGTTATTGGCATGCATTGGTAGCTACCAGCATGCATTGGAAGCTATCGGCATGCCTAGGTAGCTACCAGCATGCATTGAGAGAACCTGGCATATACTGGGAGCTACTGGCATGCCTAGGTAGCTACTGGCATGCATTGGAAGATACCGGCATGCCTAGGTAGTTACCAGCATGCCTTGGTAGCTATCGCCATGCATAGAAAGCTATCGACATGCCTAGGTAGCTACCGACATGCATTGGTAGCACCACATTGGAAGCCACTAGCATGCATTGGAAGCTACCAGCATGTATTGGTAGCTATCACCATGCATTGGAGGCTATCGGCATGCCTAGGAAGCTACCGGCATGCATAGGTAGCTACCGGCATAGGTAGCTACCGGCATGCATAGGTAGCTACCGGCATACCTTGGAAGCTACATGCATACCTAGGTTGCTACCGGCATGCTTATTCACAAGTTTCATGTATGTGGCTTATTCATAAGCCTCATGCATAAAGCTTATGCATAAGCCTCATGTATAAATCTTATGCATATGGCTAATGCATAAGTCTCATGCATGAGGCTAAGGCATATGGCCATGTCTTGAGAGAAGCATAGCTCTCAAAGACTATCCATAGAGCATGGAAAAAATAACAAACCCATCTCTTACCTTGTGAGGCTTGTACGTGTTGAAAATCTACAAAATCAAACCAAATTAAGAAAAAAAAAGTATTAATAACAAACCCTAATCTTAAAATCCCTAAAACTAACAAACCCTATAAACATGTAAAAGCATAAAATAAGAAACATACAAGAAAGAGATCTCTTATGAGGCTTGGATGTGTTGAAAACCTATAAAATCAAACCAAGTTAAGAAAAACAAGTATTAAGAAAAATCAAGATCTCTTACCATAGAAGACTTTAACGGAGAGCTCTTAATTAGGGAAAAAGAAGAAGGAAAAATACTCTTAATGGTTAAGCTTCAATAAGAAGGGAAAATACTCTTAATGGTTAAGCTTCAATAAAAAGGAAAAAAGAAGAAAAGAAAAACTTAAAAGAGAGAAAAGACAAGAAAGCTTTCATGGAAAGCTTATTTGCATAGGAGATAAAGGAAAAGAGTAAACATACCTTGCTTTGTACGTGCGCATTTGTACGTGCGCAAGAATGATAAGGGTATTGTGATCATCACCATTTATGTAGGTGATATTATTGTTGGGGTTGACAACTTGGATGAGATTGAGCATGTGAAAAGTCTTCTCAAAAGGAAGTTTGAGATGAAGGATTTGGGAGATCTGCACTACTTTTGGGAATTGAGGTCATTCCCACACCTGAGGGTATTTGGCTATCACAAAGACAATATGGATTGGACATGTTGTCCAAGTATGGGATGGGATGGCTAATTGTAAGCCAATCTCGGTGCCATTAGATCAAAATGGCAAGCTTAATGTGGATGCAGGTTATGTATTGGAGGATCCCACTATGTACAGGAACATTGTGGGGAGTTTGATCGGCATTCGCGCACGTGAGGGTATTTGGCTGTCACAAAGACAATATGGATTGGACATGTTGTCCAAGTATGGGATGGGATGGCTGATTGTAAGCCAATCTCGGTGCCATTAGATCAAAATGGCAAGCTTAGTGTGGATCAGGTGATGTGTTAGAGGATCCCACTATGTACAGGAAGATTGTGGGGAGTTTGATCTATGTCACGATCGGCATGCCAGATTTAAGCTACACTATTGGCTTAGAGAGCCAATTTGTGCAGGTTCCGCGCAAACCACATCTTGACAGTGTGCGATGCACACTTAGATACTTGAGGGCCACTGTTGATTATGCATTGTTTTATGCAGCAGGTGTACCATCCGAGAGCTATATGGGTACACAGATGTAGATTGGGCAGGTAGCATCTCAGATAAGAGATCTACCAGTGGAGTTATGTCTTCATTGGGGAGTGCTGCCTGTGACATGGAGCAGTAAGAAGCAGCCCACAGTTGCCTTGTCGAGCACAGAGGCAAAGTACAGAGGAGCTGCGTTGGGACAGCATGTGAGGTAGCATGGTTGCGCAAGCTACTTTTGCTGATTTGGGGTTGCATGTGGAGAGAAAGGTTGTCATATATTGTGACAATCTTAGTAGTATATAGTTGGCCACGAACCCAGTTTTCCATACGTGGACGAAACACATTGAGGTACATTACCACTACATCATGGAGAGAGTCTTGGCATGTGACATCGACTTGGCCTACGTCAGCACACAGAGTTGAGCTTGAGGGGGAGTGTTGAGGTGTCAAGATCAACATGAGCTGACACTCACGAGGCGCCTGCGTGACCATTCCACATTTATATCACTAGCGGGCTTGGTAGCTGGCACCGACATATCTTTGCCAGAGATTCGACAGCTAGACTACACCGACTAGTCCACATCTACCCACTACTCTTAGCGTGTTCACATTATGGACCGCTTGTATATACTCTATTATGAGTGTTAGTCACTTTATCCTCTTTGTAGACCTCTTTTTTTCTGTGAAGAAGAAGAAAAATTTTCAGCCTCTCACCTTGTGTGTTCTCTTCTAGGGTTTGTGTGAGTGTGTGTGTGCTTGCGAGAGTGCTCAAGCTCTCTTCTCCCCCCTACATCTTTTCACCTATGTATATTTATTGCTTGCAAATCAGTGGATTGTTGTTATCCATAAGTCTAATTTCCAAAATGGTCACTACCTTGGCCTCAACCACAACCTCTACCTCTACCTCTAACTAAATTTGAGTAGAAGGCATGTTCTGAAGTGTTCTTGCTTTAGGAGAAAGAGTCGTCACCCAAATAGTTCTCTTCTATGATTAACATAGACACCGAATGCTAAAAGTTGGAAACATTGTCTCTTCCTCTTTATTGCACTATGGCAAATGAGCCATAGTTTATTGTTAGAGATTAATATGGATACCCATTACTTATATGGATCTTAATGTCCATAAGACTTAGACTTGTAGCTCTCATGTTCCTGTAGGTAGAGTCATTGAGTACTATTTTACTAGTGTGATACTAGTTGAGGTGGTAATGCCGAAGGTGGATATGGCAAATATTGTGGTCTATACATACCTCTTGGTAAGGGGTTTTTGTAGGCAGGCACTAAAGTTTGTGTGAAAGGTTGAGGAGTTAGCTAGTGGGTTTGGTAACGCTAGTGGATGCCTTGGCATAGGGTGTATCTATCATGGTGCCAAATCTACCCTACTGCCTTTTTACGAACAATGAGAGCTGTCATAGTTCTCATTGGTGGGTGGTGAGAAATGAGCTTAATAATGTCTCTATCTAGGCCTTAGCAAATGGAGGACACTCCATGCTTGTATAGTTTTAATGAGGATCTACTGGGTGAGAATCCCACAATGAAGGTGTGTCGCAAGACCTCATAGTTGGGCTTTTTAAGTGCATTTAGAGACCTAAACCACTAGCCTGCTTTACCTCTAAGGGAAAGTCCAAATGAACAAATCTTGGTGGGATCATCAATCCTATCCATGGCTTCGCAAACTTGAATAAACTTCTCTAGATATTGAATGGAATCTCTCGAGTTCCATCAAAAGTTGTTCATCATCCTTAAGATATGGATTGGCTTTGTTTTGCCCAACTCTAAGCCTTTAGGTGCTATGTTACCCCCCTTTCCATTTCACATTTTATCCTAAGCATGTCTTCTGCATATTCACACAATGATAATGTAAGGGTGGTGGTTGCACAAAACCTTCTATTTTCAAGTTTAAATTTCTTGATGAAATTCATGGATCAAGCTCCCTAATGACAATCAAATATCTAATTAGATCCTAATCCCGATCTAATCCTACACTAATGACAACACTAATCTAAGGTGGATAAAAATGAACAATACTCATGGTGAGATGAGTGTGTGCTAATTAAGTTTGGACTCAAGTTCCGTTAGGTTACAAGATGGAAACTTGTACTCACATAGAAAGACTTGAGATAATATGCTTGTATTCCAATGCTTCAAATGTCCTCCTTTTATATAAGGAAAGTACAACAAAACTATGATAGCTCATGTGTGGGATAAACTTGGCTAGGTGACTTGGCACTCTAGCATCACTCATTTCAACACCCGCCCTTGATGGTAGATTGGGTACAATTTTTAGGCTTTCACTCTTCCTCTCTCTCCCCTTGTGCTAGGCTACTTTGGCATTATAGCTACTTTGGCTATGAATTTTAGCTTGAGTGCATCATATGGCCTCAGAGGCTGATTACATCACACTTTTTGTAGAGACAAGAGGGGTGAAAAAAACAATGGTTGTTTCTCTAGAAGAGCACGTCTTCAGCTGGGATAGCTTTGGCCTCGATGTAGTTTGCCTGCTTCTTTTTTTGATAGCAATCTTCTTCTAGGTGACCAATTTTTCACAATAGTCACAAACAAGCTTTGGTTTATCTTTATTGCAACATTCATTCTTGGTATGACCAAGTTTTCCATAGTGATAGCATCTTGGAAGTTGAGATGTTGATTCATTTGTCCTTTGAAATTTCTCACCCTTTGTATACAGTGCTTGCTCACTTGAATGTGATTTGAATGACTCTTTATTTTTTAATTTGGATTCTTGTTCAAGTAGAGATGATTCTACATCTTGAAGTTTAGGGTTGGGCACATTTTTAAGTGTAGCAAAAATTGATTCATAAGGTTCTTTGTCAACACTTTTTACCAATACAGCAATAGATTCATCTTCCTCAATGACTTTCTTTAATGCATTAAGTTTTTGTTTGATACCTTTGAATTTAGTGATGTGTTGTGCCATGGTCTCGGTCTCCTTGTTGTCAGAGCTTGTAAAATTGCATGAGAAGGTTGATCTTTGAGCTCTTTGAGTCGGTGCCGAAAATCTTGTTGAGTTCTTGCCATGCCAACTTGGCTTCCTTGATGCCAGCAATGTGACTAATCACATCATCACCAAGATTTTGAGCAATGAGGCCCAATGCTTTGTTGTTTTGAAGGGGCTCAACCTCCACTTCTTCATCCTTAATAAGGTGCCAAAGCCCCTTACGCATAAGCAAGTACATGGTCTTGCTTTGCCACGTGAAAAAACCATCACCACATTAAATCTTGAGATGACTTCTACATGCCCCATGATTGGAAGGGGATCTTACCTTCAGCCTTGCTTTTAGTGCTCAGGTAGTGTCTTACCCTTTTACAAGTGATTTGCAACCCAATGCGGTGAAAATTCACTTAAGTTTGAGCAATGCAAATGGTTGAAACTTGAGATGAATTTTGATGTAACAAAAGTTTCCCACAATGGAATAACACTCTAATTTTTCAATTTTGCCTTTGGTTCAGTTCAATTTCTGGTAATACAACATTAATGATAGTAATTAATGCTTAATCATGATGATTAGTAGTTTGATTTTTTGGAGGCTTCAATTGCGCTTGTGGAAGCTACCATTGAAAGGGATTTTTAGCAAGGCTTATTTCCCTTGGCTAGGAGCAAAGATTTGACTAGGCCAATGAGCTCAAAAAACACAAACAAAGGCAGATTTATGCAGTTAGGTGGCGATTGGTTTTTGGGCTCTCCCGCATCGTATGGTGCATCAATGCTCACAAGATTCAAGATGTGGGATGCTTATACTATGCTCTATGCTTGGCTAAGAGAATTTTCTTCAATTCAAAGCGTAGAGGTAGAATGGCTCAAAAGACCAGGTTGCGAAAATGCACCGATTTCGGCCTGTAGAGAGAGAAATTGTCTAATTGCTATGGTGAGATTGGAGAGCAATATGAGGCCAATGTTTGCCTAAAATATCTCTCCCAATGGTGCCTTGAGTGAGGAAAATGATCAGCTCAAAGCTTGGCCACAAATGGTGAAGAAGAGATAAGATATGGATCAGTGGCTTAATGAGAATGATTAGGATTAATGAGATTGAAATCAAGTTGAGAAGGCTATAAAGCTAAGCTAATGGAGAGCTGGACCTAGGCTCTAATACCATGATGAATAATGAGCCATTAGCCAAGGCCTTGGGAATTCAAATTTTAAAATGTCTAATAAACACAGAGAGATAGACAGAGAGACGTTGGACCTTGGGCTTCTCTTTACCAACTTTTCTTTATCAATGACACATTGGATGCGGACTCTCCCTCCCTTCTACTTTCTCTAGCCCCTTCGCCAGCACAACCAACACAGGCCAAAAGTTAGTCTTATGCATGGCATCTGCACAGTAACCCATCGTTGATAGGCCTAGCGGCCCAGACTCCGGGTGCGCAAGAGCACATTTATGCGCTAACTCTCCCTCCCTTCTTCGTTCTCTCTAGCCCCTATGCTAGCATAGCCCCAACACAGGCCACAAGTTGGTCTTCTGAAGCTCAATCTCTCTTGCTTTTTCTGCTTTTGCACATTCAACGCCACATCTAACACCAGGCACCAACTAAAACGGGGCCATTAATGCGTATCGCGAAGAGAATGCCGCTAGAAGCGAGGGGACCCACAACGGCAACAACACCCAAGGCTGGTTTGATTATTTCAGTGTATCAGGGCACCTCCATGTAATGAGACCTCACACGGTCCCCCTCACCTCCACCAATTGCATGACCATCCGCCCGCTTCGCAGCCAAGTTGCATGCATTTGTGCATCTGGAGGTCAGTCATCAACATAGCGGCCAGAAATGCAAGGATTAAGAAGAAACGAACACAGCGCACAACCATCCGCCCGCTTCGCAGTAGCCAAGTTGCCTGCAATCGTGCAACCGAAGGTCGGCATGGCGAGAGTACAGCGCCCAAGCGAGCCAGTCATCAACATAGCTAGAGGTCGGCATGGCGAGAGTATAGCGCCCAAGCGAGCCAGTCATCAACATAGCGGCCAGAAATGCAAGGATTGAGAAGAAACGAACAAAGCGCACAACCATCCACCCACTTTGCAATAGCCAAGTTGCCTGCATTCGTGTAGCTAGAGGTCAACATGGCGAGAGTACACGAATGCAGCTAGAGGTCGGCATGGCGAGAGTACAATGCCTAGGTGGGACTACCATCAACATAGCAGCAAAAGAAATGTAAGGATGTGCACCTTCGAGTATGATGGCTTGAGCACCTAGCAAGTCGATGAGGCCTTTTCTTGCTCAGGCCTGCTAGCGAGCTCTCTGCACAGACAGTCTCACACACTTAGAGAGAGAGAGATGCTAGGAGTGTGTTTTTGACACAGAGAAGAAGAAGGAGGAGAAGCAGATAAAAGGAGAGGTGTGCATAAGAGGGTGGAAGAGTGAATGGGGCCATTGAGGTGAGCGTGCAATTCGAATTTGGCAGAGAGCGGCGCCATGGCATCCATGAACGCACACACCATAGCTTGCAACTCGTGTTGTGCAATCTTCCTCTGCCCCATAGCTCTTCCCCAGGGTGCTCTCTAGCTCTCTCTCCAAAAACAGAGTAGCCAAAGTGAAAGCCAATTAGGCCAGGGACCAACACTGATCTTCTAATCCATATGAGATTATCCCTTGATTCCCCACCTAAGGGTCCTAATGGCCTTTTCCCATCCCCTGCTCCACTAGAGCCATTCTTTCTGCGATCTCCAGTTCCCCCAGCGATGGTGTGGACGCCAGTCTAGTCTGAAAGCAGAGCAATGGAGAGGCTTGCAAGAGGGGCATGCAATGTAGGATGGGAGAAGCTCATGCGAAATTGCATGAAGGTACACACCTCCGCACAATGCTATTTGAGATTGGAAATAGTAATCTTTATTTTGAGATGTTAGGTGTTGCAAACAAATTCTTTGTTTATTCTATTGACATAAATGCATTTGTCTCTTCATGTGAAGTGTAAAATTAGTTTTTAAGAGCATTAGTTTACCATAATATTAATGTTCCAATATCCTTCTTTGGGCATACTCTATGGTATCCATATTCCATATGTGAGAGAGAGAGAGAGAGAGAGTAAGAGTGAGATAGATAAATTGCTGGGGGAGAGTGAGAGAGAGAAGCTATATCTATATATATGGGTGAGTCGAGAGAGAGAGAGCGAGAGAGAGCGAGAGAGAGAGAGAGAGAGCGAGAGAGAGAGAGAGAGCGAGAGAGAGAGAGAGAGTGAGATAGATAAATTGCTGGGGGAGAGTGAGAGAGAGAAGCTATATCTATATATATGGGTGAGAGACAGTGAGATAGATAAATTGCTGGGGGAGAGTGAGAGAGAGAAGCTATATCTATATATATGGGTGAGTCTCTCTCTCTCTCTCTCTCTCTCTCTCTACATAGAAAATGCAAAAAGAGAGAGAGAAAGAGGGAGTGTGTTAATTTGTTAAATTTCAAAGAGCTTCTCTCTCTCTCTCTCCCCCTGATTTTCTCTCTCTCTCTCTCTCTCTCTTACTCTCTCTATACATAGAAAATGGAAAGAGAGACTGTGTTGGTCTGTAGAGAGATCAAAGAAGAGAGAAAGAGGGAGGGATAGATCAAGACCCTAAAAAGGAAAAAAAGAGATTTGCAGAAAGAAGGGGCATAGACGGCCTAATATACATATTTTAAAGCCATTGGATCAAAATCAATCGTACATGATCCAACGGATTTGGCTTGCACTAAAAACCACCCAAGAGAGACAGATCAAAGAGGGAAAGAGGGAGGGAGAGCTATGCATTTTTGCTACTATACATGTTCGTGTGTGTGTGTGCGCGCGCGCGCGCGCAAGCGTGCGTGCATGCGTGCGTGCATGCGTGCGTGCGTGTGCGTGTGTGTGTGTGAGAGAGAGAGAGAGAGAGAGAGAGAGAGAGAGAGAGAGAGAGAGAGAGAGAGAGAGAGCCACATATTATTCATAATGGCAACATGATTCTTTCTATGAGATCACTAATACATTTTTTTACTCCATTGCTTAGGGGGAATCCTTATGAGGTTATATTTAAATAGATTTGGTGGAAGCTTAGGAGTCTATTTTTAATTTTATGTTTCATTAGATGGTTACTTCTCATCGGAGATGGGTCACGCCACTTCTTTCTATGTATAAAAGATGGCACATCTCTCTCCATGTGCTTGGATGCCAAGTTTGGTGCTCTGTATGCAAAGCATGGTGACTTGATATAGAAGTATGCCAATTTTGATGCTTTCTTCAAAGTCATCCATGGCTGCCAAAATGGTCTTCAAATTTAAGGCCTACTCTATGGTATCCAAACCTCTCCTATCTGGAGGATGGGTTGGGGGACTAGTAATAGGAAGGAGGGAGGGAAAGAAGGGTTTTTTTTTTTGAAGAAGTGTGGACCTTCAAAATCACCCTTACACATTAGTGGCCATTAATTCAATGCATGAGATAGAATTTTTTCGAGGGTGCTTATTTAGTCTCAGATTAATTATTAGTTTTTTAGGGTGATTTTCTTAATTTTCAAGGATACGAGGTTAGGAACACTAAGGTTTTAATTTGAGGGTGCTAAGGAATGGTAAGCTTATTCATTAAGGTTGCTTTTTATTTTTCTGAGGTTGCTTTTTTTTAAGCATGTTTTTAAAATCACAACATAGAGGAAAATAATAATAAATTGAATAACTAAATTTGAAAAAGGAAAGAAAAAGCTCCAAAATTTTCTAAGGAAATCAGTCTCCTTTATTAATATGGAAGAAAAACATGGAAGCATGTAACGGAATATAGACATGTGAACCCAAAAGTTTGAAACCCAATCCAGAAAAAGGCAGAAATTCTATGTAGCACAAGCCATAAACATAACCTATAGGAAGCAAGCTTCTTCCTTGGTAAGACCCGCAAACTTACAGACTTCTAGTGATAGTGGTACAAACTTACAGACTTCTAGTGATAGTGGTACAAACTCATCTCCAGCCACAATCGTTTTTTTGGACTTGTGTGCTCTTTCCCATACAGAGAGATATGATGTGGAGTAGTTCTCTTCTAAAACTGATTGTTTTGCTCATCATCGATGACAATTGGATTACCAAGAGTTCTGACCTCTGCATTGTCGTTGGCGTGCACATCTTCATTGCTTTGTCCTCTATCTACATCTTCATCTTCATCATCTCGATGTTCTTCTGTGTTGTATCCTACATGTAGAGGATTGAAGTATCTATAACCAAGAGTATCTACAAAGAAGATTTTGTCAATGTCTATGCACTGGGTCAATGAGGGAGCTTCATAAACTTTCCAAACAGCAGCGAACCTTGTCTTGCTCATACCAAATCCAGTCTTTGGGATTATCCACGAAGCTGTCGCATAGTATTTCCCCGTTCAAACCATTTTGAGAAGAGTACTTTTTGTAGTGAAGTACCTAGTTTGTTGGCTATGTAATTGTCCATGTATACATATTCCCTTTCAAACAAATATACAGGTGACAAACATACTTTTTTTTTTCAAGTCTGCTTGTCCATAAAGACAGTACAGTTGCTGCCCTCTTGTTATCTCTTCATTGGAGATATTATGCAAGAAAAACTTGAAATACGGCTTATGTAAATATTTTATACAATATCCTATCATGCCTTCAAATATGTGCATTTTAATCTGTCTTAGTCCTATACACATGACTATAGCACCCTCTGGTTTGAAAAGATCCTAACCTAAGTATCTTTTGATTGTTTTGCCTATACTTATGAGTGATGGTGCCATGAGGCTTACAACCATTTGAAAATCTAAATTAAAGTACCACCTTTTTCTAATGCAAACATTCCTTTTTTTAAATCCATTTTTATAAACTCTTCGAGTGGCTCCCACCATGAAAGATGAATGTCTTTATTTCCGATAGCCATAGTGAGACAGATACTTCAAAGAGGTTTTTTTTCTTGTCGGGTGGAAATTGTGGAATTTTGTGCACTAACGGTTCGGAGTCTAGATTTCTTTCATTCATCAATGGTTGTTTAACTTTTGAGTCGCTATGTGCAGATCCTGCGAAATAATTTTGGGTTTGTTAACATTTCTTATTTTTGTCATAGATGCCAATTTTTAATTCTGCATTGATTTTGAAAGTGAATTTATAAACATTATGTGATTAAATAATCAATAACATATTTAATAACTATGAAATCGATTCATGTAAAAAAATCAAATTAGTAGCATAATTAACATGTTTAAACTATATCTATGATTTTAAAACGTGAAATCAATGAAAGTAAAATAAAAATTTAAAAGCCTTACATGTAATCAATCTAATTAAAAATTATTTAAAATTATATAATCAAAAGAAGTATAAATTAATTAAATTTAAATCTTTCACCTATTTGATAATTATATTAAAAACTATAAAAGTATAAATTAATTAAATTATTATATATCAACTATTTGATAATTAACAAAGGGCACAATAACTTAAAAAATAAAACGTAACTTAAATATTTACCAAGGTGTAAGAAGACAGACTGATTGTCTATCAGACGTTGTCAGAGCGTTGCAAAAAGAAAACATGATAATTATATTAAAAACTACGTAAGTATAAATTAATTAAATTATTATATTTTAACTGTTTGATCATTACATTCAAATCAATGATAGACACAGGAACTGGTGGATGTTGTCAGAACGTTGCAAAAAAGAAAACATTGCCTGCTTACATATATACAACAAAAAGTATACAATGCATCCATCTGTTAATCACACCTATAATAATCGAAAGAAAACAACGGATAGACATGCCTGGTGCTTATACGGTTTATGCAAGCTTATATAATCAAAGTAAATAACGGTTTATGAAAACATTGGGGACGCATATTTATTCACAGTACTATAGGAGCAAAAAGTAAACGGTGCATCCATGTCTTCTACAATCAACGCCCCTTTCAAAAAAACATAAATAGAGATTCACATTCTCATAAAAAGATTTGCAAAGTAAGCACAAGCAAATTGAGATTCTACGAAAAGACTATCAAGATTTTACTGCATGCATTAATCAATTGCTTTCCAAATGATTCTTGTGAGAAAAGACTGAAGAATTAACTGCATGCATTAATGAACTGCTAAAGATACGAATATCTCTACCTGAAGAGCGGGCTTTATCTTTGATTGCACGCAAGCTACGAACATATGGGCACCTTCCGGAGGTGTCAAAATACGAGGACACGAATGGATTTAGCCCTAGGGACAATAGATGCAGTGTATTTCGCTTCATCACAAAGTAAGGCTGAGGAAGATGGGCGACGGTCTACCTTCATGATATTATTGATATCAAGAAGAGGCTTCCTCCTTGGTGGCATTATGAGGACAGGAAAGCAGAAATCGATGAGATTAAATACAACATAGAAACTGGTCATTAAATAGTGTAAAATCTCAATCATGCCAATGACATGTACGGTTATCTAGAACAACGTACATCACCAGTATGGCATAGAGACACATATACCACTCAAACAGCGACATGTAAATTCTCGCACGAACGTAGAACCTACTAGAACTCAAGAAATTGTGGTGTCCATGCAGGGTTCTCTAGAACAACGTACATCATCAGTATGACATAGAGAGACATATACCACTCAAACGGCGGCATGTAAATTCTCGCACGAATGTAGAACCTACCGGAACTGAAGAAATCATGTTGTCGTCCAAAGCAATGCGACACACGACATGCAAGTGCATGCACAAGAACATTTGCGAGCAGAGCAATGGTGGCTAGTAATCGAACCTTGGAGAAGGATGTCAACAACAACTAGAAGCAGACCTGCAACTGTCCAAACGAAGAACCAGCAAATTGTCGAAGACGGTGCTCTCCTGGCCAGCAATCGAACCTTGGAGAAGGAGCTGAAGAACAAACAACAACCAAATGTGTAGCCGTCGAGACCAACAACCAGTAAGACTATCGAAAGGAAGAACCGGTTGAAGGTGAAAAAGGCATTTAAATAAGCACCCCAATGTTTTGAAGGCGACAATTACACGTGTCATACAAACATGCATGGAATTAATTAATTAATTGGGGCCTTCAAAACATTGGAGGCGTGAATATGCACTGACGAATATAAAGAATATTCTCTCAATGTGACCCGATAATACAATGATACATACAGTAATGTACAATGTACATGCGTAGTGCTGAATTATACATGTAGGCAGTAGCTATACGCCCCATTGAATTCAACCAGAAATAGGGGTGCACTCGTTGCCGTCGATGTATGGGAGATCTACGGCCCTTGAAACACGACCACGATTCTTGTAGCATATTTGTTTGTGCTCCACGTGGCATCACACTGTCGGTCGTTGATATCCTGGCTACGTTTCAGATCGTCGATGAGACGGGACGGTTCAGATGGGCAACGCGTCCAAATCAGTGTTCACGGAGAATATGTTTCTCCGTGAACACTCATATAATAATAATATAATAAAGGCTGAAACCCTAATTAACATTAAACACGTCACATTAAGGGAAAAAAATTAAAAAGAGTTTACCTGATTTTGGAGATAATTCACAGAAAAAAGCAGTGCTAACACAAAGGATTTAGATAACAAGAAAACCATAACTGGAAAGTGAGATTAAAGAAAAATATCCATAGCATCGGATTAAGGAAAACTGTTTTTTAAAGGCAACTGCAATTTTCATGATTATGAAACTAAACTGCATGGAGATAATTCACATAGAAGAAGAAAGGAGTTCACTATTTAAAGAACCCAAAAAAAAAACCCCGATAACCAGAAAGTGAGATAATTCTTGCATGGTTATCAAGCACATGATCACTCTCATTGGGTTGGTGAAGTATGAGTACATGGTGAGATCTTCAGCTGATCAGCAGGAAGTTTGGTTAATCAGAACCCTCCTAACTCTCTGCTTTGGCGTTGTCATTAGGGCTTTGGAATCCTTCTTTTTATCTTCTTGTTGATGTCCTCCAAGCTGTGGCTGGAAAGCTTTTTAGTAGTGTCCTCCAACACTCTGCTCAATTGAGATGATCTTCTTGCTAGCCTCCTACAAAAGTAACCTTCAAAAAACTCCTTGTTTGCCTTCTCTAACTCCTTCCACACTGAGAGCACAAAAGAAGCCAATATAGAAAACTAGGCTGAGTTAGGATTCGCTTAATCACCATGTAAGACTGGGTTTAAGTTCAATCTCCACTCGTCAAGGCAAGGTTACTTAGACTCCTTATAGCTCACAACAAACAAAAACTAGAGATAAGGCTGTATACACATTGAACTACTTGTTCTTTATTTACATTTTTGGTTCAGACAGAGATTACATTGTTGTTTACATTTTGGTTCAGACAGAGATTAATGAGCTAGGTTGGAGCATGTTGACCTAAGCGATTAAAAGATGTGTTGTGACTCAACTACTGTATAATTAATTATACTTACCAATTATGGTGAGAACCAATGGTGATAAGCTTTTAAAGAAAGGTTCTCGACTTAACGATTGCAGTAGTATTGGGTTTAAGAAGCAGCCCGATCAAGAATCAATTACAATTCTACTGACCAGCTAGCAAGGAGCTAATTGAATATAAGGAAAAGTTTTAGGACACACTGGGTTAAATTAGGCATGATTTATGCCAGCTATGAGCATGATGGGTTCAACAAGCAAGGCTAGTCGAACAGGTACCTGTTACAGTGATGATAGGTTCGATTCCTGCGTGCTTTGAGAGAGCCTTGACACAGTCATCTTGGTCAAGGTAGAAGGTGAGGCAGCGCTCAATAAGGTGCTGCACCTAGGGAAGTTTCAAAACAAGAGATGTTATCAACGCCTTAGAAGACAAAGGTAGACGAGAGAGTGAGTGAGAGAGAGAGAGAGAGAGAGAGAAGAGAGAGAGAGAGAACAATTATCCAGGTACAGCTTGGCTTGCGCGCCATTGAAGCATCCTGTGAATGGATACATAACCTAATACGGGGGGGGGACTCACCTTCATGATGAAAGAGCGTGAGGCAGCATCTACTTTGGGGGCGCCAGTGCTTGCAGAAAGCCTCATGCTCGTAAGAAGGTTGATCACACGACGCAGAATTGTGAAGTAAGGTCAAAGCCCACCACCTGGCTCTGGAGTCTGCAGTGCCCACTATTGAAAAGTTAGCAGAGCTGCTAAAGGAAGGGATGAGAGGACGCAAATTCCAACCCCCAAACTGTGTGTGTGTGTGTGTGAGAGAGAGAGAGAGAGAGAGGGGAATGGAAAAACGTTACGTGGGCGCTGAAAGATGGGTGGAGTTCAGTGTTGTGGGAGGAGTGGAGTTTAATCTAGTATGGTATCCGCATCCATGTGGAAGTTGGCACCCAACCTCCATCTCTATGATCGATCGATCTGAATTTTTAGCAACATGTGTGTGTACATCTCTCTGTCCGAGTAAAGCAACATGTGTGTCTACATGTCGCTGTCCGAGTAAAGCAGTTCAGTCTGCCCATACTTTTTGCTTATTCGGATGAGATTGACAGGATGAGGGTCCAAAGCGCTTTACCACGAGATAAGGCTGCCCCTTGCCCTTTTGCTAAAATGTAGAAGGCTAAAGTGCCATGTAAAAATGTAGTTAAAAGCGATCCCCTAATGTTGTGGATTCAAATCTCGCTGGCTACACCGAGACTTCTTTGTAACTTGCCGGATGGTGGGTGTGTGTTATATCAAACATATTCAGGTTGTAATAAAAATAGCAGATTAGTCGCCAAACTTCTTTTTTTAATGTTACTCTATTTACAACAATCATAAAGAATATTAAGGATACATAACTTTATTCAAATCTTTCTAGATGGCCACGTAAATAGACATAGTGCAAGAGTATGCTTCGCAAGAGAGTGCATGTATATAGAAATGTTTATATTGAGCATTGCAAATTACATTAAAATTTACGTGGAATTAAACTGATAAGTAGTTCATCCAATGACCACCTGTGTGGTTGTTCCCCTGTATGAGATAGCCTTCTCCTCATAGAGCGGCCAGCCCGAGGAGAAGCATCTCTTTCCCCTCCTTCGATTACTTGATTCCCACCTTATACATGAGGCGAGTTTGTATCTAACCCTTCGTGGCTATTTTTTCAATAACTAATAGAAGGATCTATTTCTTGGGAAAAAAAAAGTAGTTCATCCAATGGGTAATGGAAAGCTAGACATGAATGCTACTTTTACATATTGTTTTGTAGTCACAAAATCATGTTGAGATTAGGTTCTGGCCTTGGTTTTATAAGACATATTAAGCTTTAAAGTGATTTCCTCGAAAGGCATGCCTAGATTGCAACTATGTTCATTGCCAATTTCATTCACATATAACACTATTGCAAATTGAATGCATAATTGCAAGCGTTTCTCATTAAGACCCCAAAACCATGTTATTTGTAGAAAACGACCAAAATTGTGCAATTAAAAAAATTTAACATGTGTTCAATTTTAAGGATTTTAAAAATTTTAATATGCTCATTTTTAAAGGATTTCAAAAATTTGATGAGTTTTGCGTAATGAAATCTCTAAACTGGGCATAAATACAATGAAAAATACAAAAAAATAATTCTCTCATGCATTATACATAACCTATTTTTGCATGATTTTTAGCATATATAAATACATTTTAGCTAAACAATTTTCAATAACTAGTAAAATGTAAGTTTTTGAGATTTTAGATATCAACATTTTACCTAGCAAAACAATAAACCCTTACTTTAGAATCATAAAGCGTGATGAGAGTGTTATAATATGTGTGTTATATGTTTGATGTTGTTAACGGGACTATAGACATATGAACCCTTAGAATTTTAGATGCCCTATAAAGCACCAAGCTAGAACACCCAACTATTTGTGTACTTGTGAATGTAAAGGAGCGACTGCTAGCCATGCACAATATTTATGCAATGGGGCAACCATGCAAGTTCTATGATCACAATATTTATGCAATGATTGCAAACATCAAGATGGACCTTGCTTTCCTAAGGCCCTTTTGAAATTGTTGATCGTTTAGAGGATAGAGAGATTTGCTAATATGCCCAAAATGAAGGTGGTTTCATGAGCACAACTAAGCAGACATGTCTTATTTGCATAAGCAGCTCAAGTAAGCAGTAAGCAAAGGCACTAAGCAAAGGATGAGGGGAGAGTTTCGTGAAGTCCATGTAATAATAGATAGTGTAAAAGAGAAAGTATAAGGTCACCAATTCAAAGCAATAAAAAATCAATATACTAATCTTAAAACACTTTTAGAAGGTTGTGGTGGTGGTAAGATCTTCTATGCAACATTGATAGCCCTAGGATAAGAGATGAAGAGAATGGTGGTCACACCATATAAATGGTTATGTTGGTAATTGATTTTTTTAACCATGAGCAATAAAAGTAAGACAATGACAAGGACCATAAAATCTAATCCAAAATTGATAAGAACCTAAGATAGTGCTCATAGTGTTGTAAGTCACAATGCTTTCTCACATCCCATGGTAGACATGCACTTCATCAAAGCTAAAACTTTTCTCATTTCTTGACTAATTTGGGGTGCAATAGTGCATTGAGAAGAGTAGTGTAAGTGTGAACATTGCTTGACTCACCATACACAAGCATTGTGTGGAGAGTTGTGGGCCATGTGCAATCATGTGAGCCTATGTGTGACTAAAGAACCTAACTTGCTTCACTAGCCTTCACTACTCTATATATTCGAATGTGTACTCTCACCACCCTTGGTTGCACACATGGATTAGATTTGCTAATGCTTGAAAATTAAACACACCCCTCCCCCAATGTCATCAACCCTTTAGAGCATAAACTTCCTCTCTCCTCCAAGTGGATTTCTTGAGCCTTGTGCATGCTTGTCTTTGTAATCTCCATGTAGAAAATTATGCTTCCTTTCGATTCTAACACCCTCATGGGTTCACATGAAAAAAAAATGATATCACATGAGTTTAATAGAAGACCTATTTTAAATTATGCCTTTTATAACCTTGGGGATTCAAATGGAAAAACAATATGATATCACATGAGTTTTACGCCATTTACAACTTTACATTTACATGATGTGTCCTATTTATTATAGTTACCAATCTATTTGAAAGAATGTATACATACAATAAACAATATTCCCAAAAACTATGTATATATACAAGAAAAAATATTTACATTTCTAAAAGCTATGTATGTACGTATATATATATATATATAAAAGCAAAAATATGTATTTTTGAAAACTATGTATGTACATACCTATTTTTTTATACCCTCTGCGTAGAAGTGATGTGGGGGCTTTCTTAAAAGTGAGGTTCCTAGGGAACCTACACAAAGAGCACATGAAATTTTCCCATAACTTAATGTTCAACATTGAGTTAACCTATAACTTCATGTTGAACACTAATTCAGGTTTAAACCCCTATTTTAAAATATACGTATGTGAAGTTTTGGGATATAAGTCCCTCTTTTTTTAGAAAAAATTATTTTTTGTTAGCAATATAGATTATAACTATAATAGGTTCATTTATTTTTTATGGTTTATATCGATGGTTTTTTAAAGAGAGTTTAATGTTTCTATGAAAGTATCTTGGCATTAGTATGTGCATATATATTTTCATCAAAAAATGTCAATATGGTCACTGGTATGTGTGTCAAAAATATAAAAAAACTTATACGTGGGCACATCTTTCAAATTTTTTACATAATTATTATAAATATAAAGACATACTTACAATTGTTCATCTCAGCAGGATCTATGACTACAAAGAGATCAATTTCTAATTGTATTCTCTTGCATCTTCCAAGATGGAAGTATTTGAGGAAGATGGAAGAAGTTGGGGAGATGCTATCAATGGATTCATTAGATGATGATAAGATGTGCTCACTACTACAAATGGTGGAAGTAAGCACTCTCTTAGAAGTATGTACATTTCTCCTACATACTTCCATGATGGAAGTATTTCAGGAAGATGGAAGAATTTAAGGAGATGTTAGAAAATTCATTTAATGATGATGAGAAGTGCCCAGTACTGCAAATGGTTAGACAAACACTCTCTCAAAAGTCTTGTTTATGCCAAGCATTACAAAGAACTTGCTATCAAAATTTTCCATTACTAGGGTAAGTGGTCAAATTTTTTGATCACATGTGTGCAGTTCATGACCAGAGTGATGGAGACATCAGTGTAGTATCCGCTATTGCCAAGATGGGGTGAGGTGTGCATGTTAATCATCCCATGTTCGAGGACATGGAACTCTTAATTCTGCAAAGGCATAGGTTATTTAGCCAAGTCATAAGTTTTTTTTGCTAGCTTAGTGTTCTGTCTTTTAGGGTTAGCATATAGTCCTTGAGAGAGACTCTGAGGTTCTTGAGCCGATAGAGAGAAAGAGAGATTTAAGTAACAAAACCTTTGCTACTGCACAAGCAAACTATGTTAGGCACAAAAATAAGAGAAGGAAGATTTTTTTAATAATTTGTGGCTATTGTTACTCAGCCTCAAACCACAAGCTTGAGAATTGGAATTTCATTGTAAAAGAAGTATCGGTAGAGTAAATACAAGCTGAGCAGAGAATAGCACATACAAGAGAGATAGATGACAAGAGAAGCTATCATCATAATTGCTATAAAAGAAGGGGAATAAGAAGGAAGTGCGGCAATAGAGAGCAACACCAAATCAGCATCTGCAATCAACTTCAAGACCCAACACTGCCCAGGTTCGTTGAGTATTCCAGTTGATTTACCTGCTGCTCCTCCTCAAAGTGAATCGAAAGAGCAAACAAAGCACATAAATCTGCATAGAGACGAGGCCAACAACAAGACATGGTGCATAGCATCAACTGCGGCACGAGCACACAGCCGTGGTAAGGCACAAGCAAAGGTCGCTGCAGGTAGGAGAAGACTTGCCAACTGTGCGCATAGTCAGGCGAAGAAGCATGGTAAAGGCACCAATGAAGCAGAGACAACCCAGAGCCATCGCCAAGCACCAAGCCACCAATAAGCGTAAGAAAAGGAGGTGCTCCATCAGCCACGCGTAGTGCAATCGGCAGCCACATGTCAAAGTGGATATTCTACATTTTGAAAAAATAAAAATTAATAAAATTTACTAAGGTTGAAACCCTTATCCTCCTAGGAGGTTGTTCACACGGCTCTAAAAGGGCTTGTTCACATGGTTATATCCATGGGCCCGACTCCATAGCACTTTAAAAACTTTCACAAATCTCTAATTGTTGTAAGTCACCAATATGAGCAAGCATGTGTGATGCATGAGACCAAGGAAAAATGTATTTTTCTAATTGAGTGGGTACCCTGTCCTGACTACAAGTAAAAAATAAGGTGTAAAAGCGGCAAATGAGCATGCTGACATATGTTTGTGTGAAAGAGAAGAGTACAACCTTGGTAAAAATGCTACAACCAAATGAGTATGCAAGCGTAAGTGTGCACAAACAAAGCATAAGTTGCAACAAAAATGAAAGCAACAAGAAAAGCAACAATGAAGAAGAAAGAGGAGCCGCAAAAGTCCCACATCAAAAAATCATCTCATTACCCATTTCTTAAACAAAAATTTGTTGTAAAAATTCCTACTTCCTACAAAAAGTGCTTGTACCTACCCTCTGGCACCAATGATATAGCCAAAATTTGTAACCCTACTCTTAGAGATGACCTCTAGGCCTCAAAGATAAGTCAAGTCACCATCAAGGGGGGGAAGTGCCAAAGTAGCATATGAGCCAAAGTTGCTCATAGCACATAGGGGAATGTAGAAAGTAAAAATTCAAAACAACATTTTCTAGCTGACATACATCCAACCACCTTGAGTAGCCCAAAGATTTGGAACCAAGGGGGGTTGTTGAGAAATATGGTGCCATAGAGCACAAAAAAAGTATGGAGTGAGTGTCAGAAGGCACATCACCAAGTGAGAATTATTCCACACGCAAGAGAAAAGTTAAGTTGTACTCTCCTCATATAAAAGGAGAACATTTGAAGCAATGAAAACAAGCACAAATCTCAAGTCTCTCTATGAGTACAAGTTTCAATCTTGTAACCTAATTGTACTTGAGTTCATTAGCACTACTCACTCATGATGAGTTCACTTAGGTACCGCGCCCACCTTAAATTTGTCATGCTAATTGTGTTGTTATTAGTGTAGGATTACCATCTTATGATGTCATTAGGAGAGTTTGATCCTTAATTTTAACAGCCACAAGGATAAATTTGATGAATATGGCTACGGAAATGGATCGAGGAATGGTCAGGGAACTAGGCATTGCTCTAGAACCCTCCCAAATGAAGCCACACATCATTTTAAAGCTCGTTCAAAAATTCTCTAGGGATGGGGATCCTATTCAACATGTAGCTCGATCTTTGAGTCCACATGCGAAACCTGCTCTGCGGGCCATTTAGTGATGTAACAATGATTCATGCTTTCTCACTGATCCTAGAAGGAAAAGTACATCAATGGTTCCGAACCCTCAAACCCAAGGATAAAGTTAACTTCACATGTCTCAAGAATGTGTTTGTGCCCAGCTTTGCCAGAAGTGGCGATAGATGGAGTCCTATGGCACAGCTGCACAACATCAAACAAAAGAAAATGGAGTTGATGTGAGACTATGTGTCTCGGCTAAAGCACTTAAATTCAAGGTGAAAACTATGGGAAAGGCTAACTGATGATCATTTATTGCCCTGCTTCTTCCGAAGAGGAGTTAGAGACCATAATATGCATGATTATCTAGTATTAGCCCAACCAGGTACTCTGGATTCATGTTGTAAACTGGTAATTGAATATGAAGATAATATGCTCGAACTACCACAATGGGAAGATGTCAGAATATCTTCGGCAAACAGTGACTTCGCATGTTTTGAGTCAGCAAGAGATTGGAACTCAAAGCAAGAAAGTCGGAAACATGACCATGGATGAACTTAGTAATGCAATACTGGAAAAATTGAAGGTAAAGGAGAGAAACATCTAGGCATGGGCATACCCATCTTTACCCCCGTAGAGAATTGGTGTGGCGTTCTATGTGTAGATTGAATTACACTACCACCGAATGCCCACAGTTAAGAGCAAGGCCACTACTCTACTGTGTACATTGTGTAAAATTAGGGAATCATGACACCTCCATGCACGTAGATATCCAAGGTTCCAAATAGTTGCATAGCTGCCAGCACCTAGAGCTCCATTGGCCTTACCAACACCACCTATGCAAATCATTGCAGCTGTAGAATAGCCAAACTCTTCCTATTTACCTAGGGGGATGTTTCGGGTATAGGACACTTCACCTCTACCATCACTTGTTCTACCACCACAACCACCATAGGCTAAAATCAACCAAGTATTGATTGAAGATCCATCACAAGATATGGATATGGTGTGTGAAGTAGAACTCAGTGTGGAGAGTACTATGAGGAAGATGCAGAGATCACACCAGAATTCTATGTCCTACATGGAATAACACACCAATACCTGTGTTTCAAAAACCACGGTACAGTGGAAGGGTGTTAAAACCCTAAGATCTCTCTAGATAATTGTTTTGCATAAACATGCATAAATCAAGTATAAACTCAACCACCCAACCACTCCTGAGCCCAAGGGATGCACACATGAATTATAAATGAAATACATCATACTTCTACCTTAATGTCCCATACCATCAAGAGGTATAACTCCAATCCAATAGCATGTCCACTAGAGCTTGTTCCCATGCTCCCATTCTTACAAGCCTAATGTGGGTTAGCCTCCTAGTATATGCACACATAATGTGCATATAACATACTTCCCCTCTCTCAAAACATTGCACTCTTGCAATGAAAAAAAAGGAGAACTGCACTGAACAATATCAATCGACTCCCAAGTCGAAATCTCTATTTCCCTATCTTTCCACCTAATTTTAACCTGAGGGATTAGTCAACTAGAAAGTTTCCTTTCCCTGAATTCAAGTACCTTATCAAGTTCATGTGGAACATAGGATAAATCTTTGACTTCAACGAGTTCTTGAGGAGTAACTGTGTAATCTTCACCTCCCAGTTTCCCTTTCAATCTATTGATATAAAAGGCTGGATAAACTCTAACATGAGGTAGTTTATAGTTCATACGCAACTATGCCAATCTGATGTATAACTCGAAATTGACCACAATATCTAGGAGATAAATTCGAGCATTTTTTTGTGACAAAGTCTGGAAATCTTTAGGAACTTTTAAATAAACCAACGCTCCTGGTTCAAAAGACCGAGATGAGTGTCCCCTATCAGCATAAAACCGTGCTCTATCTTGAGCACTCCTGATAGAATCCCGAGCTTCGGTCAGCATTTCTTGCATATCACGCAAGAAATCCCTGGATGCATCAAGCTCGATATCCTAGACCGACATCAAGAGTAGGTGCCCTGGGTTAATACCCATACATAAGCATGAACAGACTAAAACCAATAGCCGTATGTTTAAAACTGTTATAGGCAAATTATATCATTGGAATATATTTTTTCCAATTTGATGCTTTTCCAAAGACATATGCATGAAGCATATCCTCTACGATCTGATTCATATGCTCTATTTTCCCATCAGACTGTGGATGATCAGAGGAATTCATACTCAAAGTAATTTCCTCGTTTGTAAACCATTCGGAATAAAATAGGAAAACATGGCATTATACCAACAGGAACCAGGGATTCATCGGCGTGCGTCCCGACGTACCCACATCTGCACATGGAATAATCGACGTCCCTAGTTACCCATATCAACATATAGATTCATCAGCATCTCAATGAGTCACATATGTCCATCCGTAAACCATCAGGTTGATTGTATAAATCACCTAAAGTACGGAACTAGAGAAAGAAATGCCAACAAAAGAAGAAACCAAATGTCCTTAATCCAAACACAACAAGATAAACTCGTTGAACTCTAAAGAAAGAGATTCCAACAAGTGAAAATATGCCCACACTATAACTTTAAATGAATTCAAAAAATGGGATTGTCTTTGAATGTTGAGGTCAACATGCTAAGTGATGTAAGCAAATCAACAATCTTGAGCCCAAATTATCCCATAAGAAAATATATGTGAGGGATCACTAGCATCCCATACCACCATGATACCACCCATACCTTAACAATTTGAAACTCCCTAGTATGCCGTCTAGGAAATATGAATAAAATCCTGTACAAAAGGAATAAGATGGCCTTATCCAAACTCTCTTGGTCCACTCAATCAATGAGATTGTGATTTACTAGCCTGTATTTAGTGCAATCACATGCTCCTATGTATCGATCCCAATTGAGTCCATTACATGAGCATACCACGTGCTCATGTATCAATCCCAATTGAGTCTAATACATGAGCATACGAAGTGCTCATCTCATCAAAGACAACATCCTTACTTACCGTCATCTCACGAGACAAGGTTAATATTTTTTCCCCTTTTACGCAAGGGAGTAACCAATGAACACACCTTTTTTAACCTTTGGATCCAACGTCTTTACCCCTTTTTCTCAAGGGATTAGCCAATGAACACACATTTTTCAGCCTTTGTATCCAACTTACTACGTAGCTCATCAAGAATGCGCACACATGCGATGCATCTAAACTCTTTCAAGTGTAACAAATCTAGTTTTCTACTAGTATACTTCACCTCTAGAGTCACACGATGCATTACCTTGATGTGGGTGTCTAGTTTATAATGTAAACTAGAGGCGCAACTACTTCAGCCCAATAATGGTGAGGCATGCTCTATCAATGCATGAGCAACCTCTGCAATGTGCCTATTCTTCCTACATAGCAGTAGCATTACCATTTTGCTGCAAAAAGTATATGCATGTGAATTGCCTCCAAATTCCATGCTTTCTTAAGTACTCAGTGAACTCATTGGAGAAGTACTCACTGAACTCATTGGAGAAGTACTCTCCCCCTCCATTTAATCTTAGGCACTTAGCCTAAAACCTATTTTCTTTTCAACCAACATTCTAAAATTCTGAAAGTGAGTAAATACTTTTCTCTTTCATGAAATAGACCCACAACTTCCTTGTATGGTCATCAATAAAAGACACATAGTAACAATATCATGCCATTGATGCCGTCTTTGTCAACCCCCATACATCTAAGTGCACCACATCAAGTGCTCTCTTACTTACATTCCTATTATGCGGAATGCATTCTTTGTTTTCTTTATAAACTCACATGCTTTACATACTTTATGCATTCCATCCAAGGCTTAAACTTTGGCAAACCTGTAATAATTTCTAAATTCTTCATAGACTTCAATTGCTGCCCATTCACATGACCAATGCATTTATGCCAAATATCTATATCGGACACAATACATGCACCTTGTGTACACTTAGCAGCTTTCACTTCATGCATACTTGCATCTAAAGTAAACATCTGCCCACCATTTTCCCTTTGCAACCAAATGACATTTGTTGTTAAAAACTTCAACATAGCAGCCCCACTACAACAGAATGAGGGTGTAGCAGTGAAAACAGCTTTTATAGCTAGAAGGTAGGGAGATGTTGAGCCCATTTTGCTGCTAAAAAACGATGCTATTTTTTCTACAATGGGTTTGCTAGAAAATAGCAAAAAAAATTCCTGCTCATCAGCAGCGAAATGTCGTAGTTCAACAACAAAATTTTGATATTCAACAATAAAATTTTACTGCACAATAACAATATTTTCCTGCTACTTTTGCTGGGGCAGACTGGGGAGTCTGCATAAGACTCCCCAATTAGCCCCAGTTCTTTTTTTTAATACAGATAGTAAAACTAACACAACTTCATGTCCTACTCATCGTCATGGACACATGTAATGTAAAACTTGACAAATGCAAAAAAAAAAGGACAATGGCAATTCATGGTTTTTATAGTCATGTCGTAATTCAATTATAATACTTGGCGAAATTACATAAGTGTGAATCCAAAAAGCTCATATACAAAATAAAGCATAATGAAAGTATATGGAGCTAGGGACTACATTGAGGGGGTCTACATCTCATGTAGCTAAATTATTATTGTTCCTTGCAGCTCCACGCCCTTCTCTTCTCACATTTCCATGTCTTCTTGCTTGGACATTTTCACCACCGTTTCTAGTAACATGATCCTAAACCACAATAAAACTAACATAAGTGAAAATTAGTTTTACAAAAAAAAGAGGTTATGGTTTTAGAAATGTACTTACTTGCCATGCTTGCCAAGCATGTCCTCCAGTCATAACAATCCATGCTTTGTCTTGTACCCTTTCAAAGAGAGCTTCCAAACCCCATCGTGTAATGCAAAATTATATTCACCTTGCATAGGGGGGCAGTCCACTGATTCAAGCTATAGACATACAAACAAATGAACATTACAATTATGTTGTTATTTAAACTAACACTCTTTAATTAAAAGATAAGATATAATTTAAGGCTAATATATACTTAAAAATATTATTGAATATCTACTCCTCCTTCATGTTTAGCATCGCGCCGCAAGTTATATGCCATCTATCCAAGAAGAAACATAAATACTTAAAACTCTTATGCATACTCCAATGCATAAGGCTTATGCATATGGCTAATGCATAAGTCTCAAGCATGCATTGGTTACACCGGCATGCATTGGTAGCACCCGACATGTATTGGAATCTATCGGCATGCCTAGGTATCTATACCGGCATGCATTGGAAGCTATCAGCATGCCTATGTAGCACCCGACATGCATTGGAAGCTTCTGGCATGCCTAGGTAGCTATCGGCATGCATTAGAAGCTATCACCATGCCTAGGTAGCTATCGGCATGCCTAGGTAGCTATCGGCATGCATTAGAAGCTATCACCATGCCTAGGTAGCTATCGGCATGCATTGGTAGCTACCAGCATGCCTCGGTAGCTACCAGTATGCATTAGAAGCTATCGGCATACCTAGGTAGCTACCAGCATGCATTGGGAGAACCTGGCATGCACTGGGAGCTAGTGGCATGCCTAGGTAGCTAGCGGCATGCATTGGAAGATACCTGCATGCCTAGGTAGCTACCGGCATGCCTTGGTAGCTATCGCCATGCATTGAAAGCTATCGACATGCCTAGGTAGCTACCGACATGTATTGGTAGCACCGCATTGGAAGCCACTAGCATGCATTAGAAGCTACCGGCATGTATTGGTAGCTATCACCATTGGAGGCTATCCACATGCCTAGGAAGCTACCAGCATGCCTACGTAGCTACCGGCATGCCTAGGAAGCATCCAGCATGCATTGGAAGCTACATGCATACCTAGGTTGCTACCGACATGCTTATTTACAAGTTTCATGCATGTGGCTTATTCATAAGCCTCATGCATAAAGCTTATGCATAAGCCTCATGTCTAAAGCTTATGCATATAGCCTTATGCATATGGCTAATGCATAAGTCTCATGCATGAGGCTAAGGCATATGGCCATCTCTTGAGAGAAGCATAGCTCTCAAAAGGCTATCCATAGAGCATGGAAAAAATAACAAACCCATCTCTTACCTTGTGAGGCTTGTACGTGTTGAAAATCTACAAAATCAAACTAAATTAAGAAAAAAAAAGTATTAGAAACAAACCCTAATCTTAAAATCCCTAAACCTAACAAACCCCATAAACATGTAAAAGCATAAAAGAAGAAACATACAAGAAAGAGATCTCTTGTGAGGCTTGTATGTGTTGAAAACCTATAAAATCAAACCAAGTTAAGAAAAACAAGTATTAAGAAAAATCAAGATCTCTTACCATAGAAAACATTAATGAAGAGCTCTTAATTAGAGAAAAAGAAGGGAAAATACTCTTAATGGTTAAACTTCAATAAGAAGGAAAAAAGAAGAAAAGAAAAACTTAAAAGAGAGAAACAAGAAAGCTTTCATGGAAAGCTTATTTGCATAGGAGATAAAGGAAAAAAGTAAACATACCTTGCTTTGTATGTGCGCAAGAGTGATAAGGGTATTGTGATCATCACCATTTATGTAGGTGATCTTATTGTTAGGGTTGACAACTTGGATGAGATTGAGCATGTGAAAAGTCTTCTCAAAAGGAAGTTTGAGATGAAGGATTTGGGAGATCTGCACTACTTTTGGGAATTGAGGTCATTCGCGCACCTGAGGGTATTTGGCTATCACAAAGACAGTATGGATTGGACATGTTGTCCAAGTATGGGATGGGATGGCTGATTGTAAGCCAATCTCGGTGCCATTAGATCAAAATGGCAAGCTTAGTGTGGATGCAGGTTATGTGTTGGAGGATCCCACTATGTACAGGAAGATTGTGGGGAGTTTGATCTATGTCACGATCGTCGCCCGGGAGGCTAGATTTAAGCTACACTATTGGCTTAGAGAGCCAGTGTATGTAGGTTCCGTGCAAACCACATCTTGACAGTGTGCGATGCACACTTAGGTACTTGAGGGCCACTGTTGATTATGCATTGTTTTATGCAGCAGGTGTACCATCCGAGAGCTATATGGGTACACAGATGTAGATTGGGCAGGTAGCATCTCAGATAGGAGACAGTGGATTTATGTCTTCATTGAGGAGTGCTGCTTGTGACATGGAGCAGCAAAAAGCAGTCCACAGTTGCCTTGTCGAGCACAGAGGCAAAGTACAGAGGAGCTGCGGTGGGGCAGCGTGTGAGGTAGCATGGTTACGCAAGCTACTTTTGCTGATTTGGGGTTGCATGTGGAGAGAAAGGTTGTCATATATTGTGACAATCTTAGTATTATATAGTTGGCCACCAAGAATCCAGTTTTCCATGCATGGACGAAACACATTGAGGTACATTACCACTTCATCAGGGAGAGAGTCTTGGCAGCAGGCGACATCGACTTGGCCTACGTCAGCACACATGATCAGGTTGGTGACATCTTCACGAAGGCATTAGGATTTGAGAAGATTCGTAGATTTTGAGATATGCTTGGAGTTCATAAGCTAGAGTTAAGCTTGAGGGGGAGTGTTGAGGTGTCAAGATCAACATGAGCTAACACTCACGAGGCACCTGCATGACCGTTCCACATTTATATCACTAGCGGGTTTGGTAGTAGCTGGCACCAACATATCTTTGCGAGAGATTCGATAGCTAGACTACACCGACTAGTCCACATCTACCCACTACTCTTAGCGTGTTCACATTATGGACCACTTGTATATACTCTATTATGAGTGTTAGTCACTTTATCTTCTTTGTAGACCTCTTTTGTTCTGTAAGAAGAAGAAGAATTTTCAGCCTCTCACCTTGTGTGTTCTCTTCTAGGGTTTGTGTGAGTGTGTGTGTGCTTGCAAGAGTGCTCAAGCTCTCCCCTCCCCCCTACATCTTTTCACCTATGTATATTTGTTGCTTGCAAATCAGTGGATTGTTGTTATCCATAAGTCTGATTTCCAAAACGGTCACTACCGTGGCCTCAACCACAACCTCTACCTCTACCGCTAACTAAATTTGAGTAGAAGGCCTGTTCTGAAGTGTTCTTGCTTTAGGAGAAAGAGTCGTCACCCAAATAGTTCTCTTCTATGATTAACATAGACACCGAATGCTAAAAGTTGGAAACATTGTCTCTTCCTCTTTATTGCACTATGGCAAATGAGCCATAGTTTATTGTTAGAGATTAATATGGATACCCATTACTTATATGGATCTTAATGTCCATAAGACTTAGACTTGTAGCTCTCATGTTCCTATAGGTAGAGTCATTGAGTACTATTTTACTAGTGTGATACTAGTTGAGGTGGTAATGCCAAAGGTGGATATGGCAACTATTGTGGTCTATACATACCTCTTCGGGTAAGGGGTTTTTGTAGGCAGGCACTAAAGTTTGTGTCAAAGGTTGAGGAGTTGGCTAGTGGGGTTGGTAACGCTAATGGATGCATTGGCATAGGGTGTATCTATCATGGTGCCAAATCTACCCTACTGCCTGTTTACGAACAATGAGCTATGTCATAGTTCTCATTGGTGGGTGGTGAGAAATGAGCTTAATAATGTCTCTATCTAGGCCTTAGCAAATGGAGAACACTCCATGCTTGTATAGTTTTAATGAGGATCTACTGGGTGAGAATCCCACAATGAAGCTGTGTCACAAGACCTCATAGTTGGGCTTTTTAAGTGCATTTAGAGACCTAAACCACTAGCCTGCTTTACCTTCAAGGGAAAGTCCAAATGAACAAATCTTGGTGGGATCATCAATCCTATCCATGGCTTCGCAAACTTGATTAAACTTCTCTAGATATTGAATGGAATCTCTAGAGTTCCATTAGGGGAAGGTTGAGGTCTATAGGGTCCCTTTAAGATGCCATGTCATTAAAAGGTTATTAAGGAAAAGAGCCAATCGTGTGATGCCACGTATACAAACATGTTGGGTGATTAAAGGTGGTCAAAAGATTCTGTAGAAGATGCCTTTTTGTACTTTTCATTTCCAAAAAGTGGGGGGAAAGTTTTTGAAATTTTGGATGTCCATAACTTCTACATATGAGCTCAAAATTTGTCGGAGTTTACAGATCCAGAATCTACTCGTCGAGCTCTTTCCATAGATATGTCAATGATATAGTTTTGCTCGCTCGATTTCAAATTCAATTTTGGCGGGAAACTTTGAAATTCAAACTTCTAGCCGTTTGAAGAACAAGAAGGTATCTAAATCAAAGAAACTTAACGTTTTAACAAAAAGTCATTAAAATCATAATATGGCAGCAGGGCCCCTATAGACCTCAACCTTCCCCTAATGCATCAAAATTTGTTCATCATCCTTAAGATATGGATTGGCTTTGTTTTGCCCAACTCTAAGCCTCTAGGTGCTATGTTACCCCCCTTTCCATTTCAAATTTTATCCTAAGCATGTCTTCTGCATATTCACACAATGATAATGTAAGGGTGGTGGTTGCACAAAACCTTCTATTTTCAAGTTTGAATTTCTTGATGAAATTCATGGATCAAGCTCCCTAATGACAATCAAATATCTAATTAGATTCTAATCTTAATCTAATCCTACACTAATGAAAACACTAATCTAAGGTGGATAAAAATGAACAATACTCATGGTGAGATGAGTGTGTGCTAATTAAGTTTGGACTCAAGTTCCGTTAGGTTACAAGATGGAAATTTGTACTCATAGAAAGACTTGAGATAATGTGCTTATATTCCAATGCTTCAAATGTCCTCCTTTTATATAAGAAAAGTACAACAAAACTATAATAGCTCATGTGGGATAAACTTGGCTAGGTGACTTGGCACTCTAGCATCACTCATTTCAACACCCGCCCTTGATGGTAGATTGGGTACAATTTTTAGGCTTTCACTCTTCCTCTCTCCCCCCTTGTGCTAGGCTACTTTGGCTTTTATGCTACTTTGGCATTATAGCTACTGTGGCTATGAATTTCAGCTTGACTGCATCATATGGCCTCAGAGGCTGATTACATCACACTTTTTGTAGTAGAGACAAGAGGGGTGAAAAGTACAATGGTTCTTTCTCTAGAAGAGCACCTCTTCAGCTGGGATAGCTTTGGCCTCGATGTAGTTTGCATACTTCTTTTTTTGATAGCAATCTTCTTCTAGGTGACCAATTTTTCACAATAGTCACAAACAAGCTTTGGTTTATCTTTATTGCAACATTCATTCTTGGTATGACCAAGTTTTCCACAGTGATAGCATCTTGGAAGTTGAGATGTTGATTCATTTGTTCTTTGAAATCTCTCACCCTTTGTATACAGTGCTTGCTCACTTGAATGTGATTTGAATGACTCTTTATTTTTTAATTTGGATTCTTGTTCAAGTAGAGATGATTCTACATCTTGAAGTTTAGTGTTGGGCACATTTTTAAGTGTAGCAACAATTGATTCATAAGGTTCTTTGTCAACAATTTTTACCAATACAGCAATAGATTCATCTTCCTCTCAATGACTTTCTTTAATGCGCTAAGTTTTTGTTTGATACCTTTGAATTTACTGATGTGTTGTGCCATGGTCTCGGTCTCCTTGTTGTCGAGCTTGTAAAATTGCATGAGAAGGTTGATCTTTGAGCTGTTTGAGCTCTTTGAGTCGGTGCCAAAAATCTTGTTGAGTTCTTGCCATGCCAACTTGGCTTCCTTGATGCCAGCAATGTGACTAATCACATCATCACCAAGATTTTGAGCGATGAGGCCCAATGCTTTGTTGTTTTGAAGTGGCTCAACCTCCACTTCTTCATCCTTAATAAGGTGCCAAGGCCCCTTACGCATAAGCAAGTACATGGTCTTGCTCGCCATGTGAAAAAACCATCACCATTAAATCTTGAGATGACTTCTACATGCTCCATGATTGGAAGGGGATCTTACCTTGAGCCTTGCTTTTAGTGCTTAGGCAGTGTCTTACCCTTTTACACGTGATTTGCAAACTAGAGATAAACCCAATGCGGTGAAAATTCACTTAAGTTTGAGTAATGCAAATGGTTGAGATGAATTTTGATGCAACAAAAGTTTCCCGCAATGGAATAACACTCTAATTTTTCAATTTTGCCTTTGGTTCAGTTCAATTTCTAGTAATACAACACTAATGATAGTAATTAATGCTTAATAATGATGATTAACAGTCTGATTTTTTGGAGGCTTGAATTGAGCTTGTGGAAGCTACTATTAAAAGGGATTTTTAGCAAGGTTTATTTCCCTTGGCTATACTAGGAGCAAAGATTTGACTAGGACAATGAGCTTAAAAAACACAAACAAAGGCGGATTTATGCAGTTAGGTGGCGACTAGTTTTTGGGCTCTCCCGCATTATATGGTGCATCAATGCTGCTCACAAGATTCAAGATGTGGGATGCTTATACTATGCTCTATGCTTGGCTAAGAGAATTTTCTTTAATTCAAAGCGTAGAGGTAGAATGGCTCAAAAGACCAGGTTACGAAAATGCACCTATTTCGGCCTGTAGAGAGAGAAATTGTCTAATTGCTATGGTGAGATTGGAGAGAAATATGAGGCCAATGTATGCCTAAAATATCTCTCCCAATGGTGCCTAAAATATTTCTCCCAATGGTGCCTTCAGTGAGGAGAATGATCAGCTCAAAGCTTGGCCACAAATGGTGAAGAAGAGATAAGATATGGACTAGTGGCTTAATGAGAATGATTAGGGTTAATGAGATTGAAATCAAGCTGAGAAGGCTAAAGCTAAGCTAATGGATAGCTAGACCTAGGCTCTAATACCATGATGAAATTCATGGATCAAGCTCTCTAATGACAATCAACTATCAAATTAGATCCTTATCCTGATCTAATCCTACACTTATGACAACTTAGGCTTTGATACCATGATCAAGCTCTCTAATGACAATCAACTATCTAATTAGATCCTAATCTTGATCTAATCCTACACTGATGATAACACTAATCTAAGGTGGATAAAAATGAACAATACTCATGGTGATGAGTGTGTGCTAATTAAGTTTAGACTCAAGTTAAGTCAGGTTACAAGATGGAAACTTGTACTCATAAAAAGACTTGAGATGTTGTGCTTATATTCCAATGCTTGAAATGTCCTCTTTTTATACGAGGAAAGTACAACAAAGCTATGATAGCTCATGTGGGACAAAGTTATCTAGGTGACTTGGCACTCTAGCATCACTCAGTTCAACATTTCTAGCCCATGGGACTGGGTTGTGTGGTTTTCAATGGCATTGTCAATCAAGGTATATGGGTTTTGGCATCCTCTCTCTCTCTCTCTCTCTCTCTCTATATATATATATATATATATATATATATATCTATCTATCTATCTCTCTCTCTCTCTCTCTCTATCTCTCTCTCTCATGAGAAGTGCAAAAGAGGCTAGAGAAAATAGAATACAAGTGGATCTAGGGAGATGGGTATGAAGAGATGTCTCTCTCATTGTAGAGAGAGAGAGGAACCATTGCCAACAATAGCTTCAATATATAATATAGAGGGGCTTGCATTCCTTTGTAACATGTGGCAATCTTTTTAGGCCTCTCTACTTTCTAGACTAGCACTTACACGTCCTCCCTCTCTCTTTTCAAATCAAATAAAAAGTCTACTACCAGCCTCTTTAATATGAGGGAGAAAACTAGACGTTAGAGTTAACCTCTCTCTCTTCCAAACTCCCTCTCTCCCCTTGAGGGCTATTGCCGTTGCTCCACCACAAAGGCGATAGCCAGACTATGTGGAGCCAGGGCATTCTATGGCCTTCATGGGTCCCTTAGGTTCAATTGCCCCCCCTTCTGTCTTTCCGCTCCATGGCAGTGGGCATCTCCGTGTTCGTGAACAAGGATGTGAGCAGCACAGTGGCCCTTACGTTCCTCAGCATCACCAAGGCCATCACACCTACTACCAAGACATTTGGGCTACTCGCAGGCATCACACTGCTCTCTATCTTCTTCGTGCTGGTGTTGCTACGAGATACCAAGGGAAAAACATTGGAGCAGATCAATTCATTCTCTAAGCTTTGCGCATTCTCCTCGAAATATCATGCACGATGTTTTGGCTTCACAGTGATGCCTTCCTCTTCCTCCTTAGACTCTTTCTTCTCCTCCATATATCTATCCTTCATGACCACGCCGAAGCAGGGCACCAGCTTAAGGCCGCCGTCTCCAGCATGATAGTCTTCATCAACATGATAGTTGCAATTAATCCTCTGGGTGACAAGCACCCTCGAGTAGGCCATAGAGAACTCTTGATGAGGAAAAAACAAAATTCCTCTAACCTGTTTGCGGCCTTTGGCCTGCGTAACGTCCTAGCGTGTCTCAAACTTTCTCTATTGCCACATGGCAATATTTTTAGCCCTGTCAAACTTTTCTAGGTGTTCTAGGCCCTGTCAGACGATAGAGGCAATAAATGACTGGAGGATAATGAGCCATTAGCCAAGGCCTTGGGAATTCAAATTTTAAAATGTCTAATAAACAGAGAGATCGACAGAGAGACGTTGGACCTTGGGCTTCTCTTTACCAACTTTTCTTTATCAATGACACATTGGATGCCGACTCTCCCTCCCTTCTACTTTCTCTAGCCCCTTCGCCAGCACAACCAACACAAGCCAAAAGTTAGTCTTATGCATGGCATCTGTATAGCAACCCATCGTTGGTAGGCCTTGCGGCCCAGACTCCGGGTGCGGCAAGAGCACATTTATGCGCTAACTCTCCCTCCCTTCTTCGTTCTCTCTAGCCCCTATGCTAGCATAGCCCCAACACAGGCCACAAGTTGGTCTTCTGAAGCTCAATCTCTCTTGCTTTTTCTATGTGGTGGGCAGTGGCTTTTGCACATTCAACGCCACGTCTAACACCAGGCACCAACTGCAACGGGGCCATTAATGCATATCGCGAAGAGAATGCCGCTAGGAAGTGAGGGGACCCACAACGGCAACAACACCCAAGGCTGGTTTGATTATTTCAGTGTATCAGGGCACCTCCATATAATGAGACCTCACACCAATTGCATGACCATCCAACGCACGTTGCAGCGTAGAACCATCCGCCCGCTTCGCAGCCAAGTTGCATGCATTTGTGCATCTGGAGGTTAGTATGGCGAGACTACAGTGCCCGCTTCGCAGTAGCCAAGTTGCTTGCAATCGTGCAACCGAAGGTCGGCATGGCGAGAGGACACGAATGTTGCTAGAGGTCGGCATGGCGAGAGTACAGTGCCCAAGCGAGCCACTCATCAACATAGCGGCCAGAAATGCAAGGATTGAGAAGAAACGAACAAAGCGCACAACCATCTACCCACTTTGCAATAGCCAAGTTGCCTGCATTCGTGTAGCTAGAGGTCAACATGGCGAGGGTACACGAATGCAGCTAGAGGTCGGCATGGCGAGAGTACAGTGCCCAAGCAAGCCACTCATCAACATAGCGGCCAAAAATGCAAGGATTGAGAAGAAACGAACAAAGCGCACAACCATCCACCCACTTTGCAATAGCCAAGTTGCCTGCATTCGTGTAGCTAGAGGTCAACATGGCGAGGGTACACGAATGCAGCTAGAGGTCGGCATGGCGAGGGTACAGCGCCCAAGCGAGCCACTCATCAACATAAAGTTGCCTGCATTCGTGTAGCTAGAGGTCAACATGGCGAGAGTACACGAATGCAACTAGAGGTCGGCATGGCGAGAGTACAGTGCCTAGGTGGGCCAACCATCAACATAGCAGCAAAAGAAATGTAAGGATGTGCACCTTTGAGTATGATGGCTTGAGCACCTAGCAAGTCGATGAGGCCTTTCTTGCTCAGGCCTGCTAGCGAGCTCTCTGCACAGACAGTCTCACACACTTAGAGAGAGAGGGAGATCCTAGGAGTGTGTTTTTGACACAGAGAAGAAGGAGGAGAAGCAGATAAAAGGAGAGGTGTGCATAAGAGGGTGGAAGAGTGAATGGGGCCATTGAGCTGAGCGTGCAATTCGAATTTGGCAAAGAGCGGCGCCATGGCATCCATGAACGCACACACCATAGCTTGCAACTCGCGTTGTGCAATCTTCCTCTGCCTCATAGCTCTTCCCCAGGGTGCTCTCTAGCTCTCTCTCCAAAAACAGAGTAGCAAAAGTGAAAGCCAATTAGTCCAGGGACCAACAGTGATTTTCTAATCCATATGAAATTATCCCTTGATTCCCCACCTAAGGGTCCTAATGGCCTTTTCCCATCCCTTGCTCCACTAGAGCCATTCTTTCTGTGATCTCCAGTTCCCCCAGCGATGGTGTGGATGCTAGTCTAGTCTGAAAGCAGAGCAATGGAGAGGCTTGCAAGAGGGGCATGCAATGTAGGATGGGAGAAGCTCATGCAAAATTGCATGAAGGTACACACCTCCAATTCTCTTCGCACAATGCTATTTGAGATTGAAAATAGTAATGTTTATTTTGAGATGTTAGGTGTTGCAAACAAATTCTTCGTTTAGTGCATGAATCGATGCTAGAATATCGATTTTATCGAAAAATCACAGGCAACCCTTAGCAAGCAATACTATGCTAATGGTTGGAAAGACCATTACCTGATAATAGTTTTGTTAAAATAAATAAAGAAAAAGGACTATGCCCTCTACCCAAAAAGACAAATGGTGATGCTACCTTATATGTACAAATTTAACATGTATACTTGGCATCCAGTTTTAGAGGAAATGATTAGCAGATACCTGCCAATGTAGTTGTCACTGCTCCAAAGAATATTGTGGTCTTTTGAATACCTTGTAGGGGGGACCAAAATTTTATATCCACCATTAAGATGATGAAAGTAGAAAGCTTCTTGATCAGAGTTAGGCCCATCAGTAAGATCATAAAGTAACTCTTGAGCTCCACATCTTGTACCTTTGTGAGGCACATCTGAATATTGTGGTCTTCTGAATACCTTGTAGGGGGGACCAAAATTTTATATCCACCATTAAGATAATGAAAGTACAAAGCTTCTTGATCAGAGTTAGGCCTATCAGTAAGATCATAAAGTAACTCTTGTGCTCCACATCTTGTACCTTTGTGAGGCACATCTATGAGAGTGATCAATAAGTGTATGAACCTATGGTAGCCACAAAATCTGGACCTGAAATCTATCTCAATACATAATAGCAAAGTTTCAAATGTTGGGGCATATCCTGGATCATTGTGAAGATAGAGGGTTTAATCCTTGGATAATTAAAGATACAATATGGATTCCTATTCCTCTTATCTATGAATTCCTTCCTTGTCCATCGTCTAGGATATGGCATTTAACATTGATCAACCCTTAATCTATAGAGGGAGTGGAAATAAGCATAGGCATATTGTTCAACTTGTAAGTATTGTTGCCTTGCCATTCAAGTTGTTCACCCTGCCATCCCTAATTCCTTTCATTGTCTTTTGGCAGTAAAGCATATCCACTCCTCCCTTCTATTGGATGATCTTTCTTCCATCTATCGAATGCATGATCTATAAGAAATGCCACTATTTGTACATCCAATAGGTTAGCTAGATGAGGGTTCTTGAACTATGTTTGATTGGCCATAGGCACCAATAAATCTGTAGCCTTTTATCTATGCTTTTCTATATGTTCTTTCATATTACCCATAGGTGGATAAGCTAAGTATGGCCTCTTTTCAATCATTTTGGCTGTGGGAGTTTGTACTCCAAGAGAGGGATCATAAAGAGAAGTAGGGTCAAATTTGGTTACCTGCATTAATGCTTGAAAAAATAATTGAGGCTGTACCCATGGATTTAATTCTTTGATCACTTCAAAGTAATCCTTATCTGGCAGTAACTCAAAGACATCCTCTCCTACAAATATTTGTTCAATATTGTCAGTTTTTCCATGGGAGTGTCCTTAAACGCTAGCACCTCTACAAAAGTGTTGGGATCGGCTACTTGTTCCTCTTTCATAAATGTGTCCTCATCCCACCATTGGTCAGTATCTAGAAAGTTATAATCCTGATGTTGCTCTCCTCTTGGAACATAAGGAACAATTTCTAAGCCACTTGTACATTGTGATGAAAGAGCTAGAGCTTCTAAGTGATTTGAATCTGTAAAGTAAGGATAGGTTAATTTTTGTAACCTTTGTTCATTTTCTTGTAGGCTGCTTGCAAGGTCCCAAAGGCCATGATATTTATTTTGCAGCTCATGGATTTCTTGTGTGTCTACTTGAGGATAATCGAGCCAATCAACATAAACTCTTGTATCTACATCTGAAGGCATATTCTTTAAATAGTTATGTATGTTGTAGAGCAGTTTGACAAACCCAAGGGATGGTAAAAAGGGTTATTTGTGCCTAGCAAGCGCTAGTAGACATTTCTCAGTTCTTGCACACCATATACTTCTAACCACCAAACATTGCCTTCAATCCATGCTGAGCGGCTTCAAAAATTATATAATTCAAGAGGGGCTGATAATACTAATGGTGGATCACTTTCATTCCATACCTATGTTAATATAATGTTTCTAGCCCCAGGTTCTGAAATTGGGGACAAATGGATGCATAGGCAAGAGCAAATAATGTCTAACATCCTGCACCAAAGAACAAACCAAAGACTAGAGTGGGCCTAGCATAATGTGATGGATATGACATTAAGGTCTACATATTTTCCTATGTTAAGCCTTGAAAATTAAACTGCAAGGTGATTACTAACACATTTAAGCAGCTTAGTATCATTTTAATTGATGTGTAAATGTTTCTGGGTGCCATTGGTGTTGATTGAAGAAAGTAATTTTCTGACTGGTTTCAGTTGGCAAGATGATTGAGCAGGGTTTGTAAGCTTGGTTAAACCCTGATGGTTGTTATGTTGAAGACTTTAAACACAAGGGCAGGTTGGTTGCAAAAGGCAACACAGTGGGCAGAATGTTTACATTGAATGTAAACATGCCTGAAGTGAGTGCTGCGATGTTTGCAAATGGTTTAGGAATTGTTGCAGACACAGACAATTGGCATAAAAGAATTGGACATGTGAATGTGTAGAGAATGAAGTCTATGCAGACTAAAGGAATTGTGACAGGGCTGCCAAAGTCTAAAGTTGAAGGTATGCAAAAAATATGTGAAGCATGCCAATTTGGAAAGCAAACAAAGCATGTATTTCCATGTGACGGAAATGTGAGTAGAAATGCACTAGATGTTGTGCATTCAGATGTATGGGGTCCTACGAAGACCATGTCTATGGGAGGCTATAGGTATTATGTGACATTTATTGAAGACTACACAAGGAAAGTGTGGGTATACTTCATGAAGGAGAAGGGTGAGGTGTTCACTCACTTTCAGAATTTCAGAGTTATGGTTGAAAAGCAAACAGGTAAATATGTAAAGTGCCTAAGGTTAGATGGAGGGGGAGAGTACTTCTCCAATCAGTTCTCTGAATTTTTTAAGGAGAATGGTATTCGGAGACAGTTTACATGCAGATACGCTCCGCAGCAAAATGGAGTTGCTGAGCGAAAAAACAGGCACATTGCTGAGATTACACGAGCATTGATGGGAGAGAAGAATATGCCGTATAGCTATTGGGCTCACTACTACATGTTAGCCTAATACCGGCGCTTATACCGACGTCATTGAACGGGGTCTAAAAAAGCCCCGTCATCGCTATAAACGCCGGTATATTCGCCGAAACGAGGACATCGGTATAAGCGTCGGGAAACTATACCGACGCGCATACCGGTGGCTATACTGACGTCTCACCAGTGCTAATACCGACGACTATTCCGGCGTCTATACCGATTACTATACCAGCACTTATACCGGGGTGTATACCTGCCCCTATACCGACGTTTACCGACGTCTATACCGACGGCAATATCGGCATAAATACCGGCACATATACCGGTGAATATACCGGTGTATATACCCGGGAATATACCGACACTGTACCTGATTTTTTTTTTTGGGCACAATAGTGTTGCCTGGCTGCCTGCAATGAACAGGATCAACAACAGCAAACAGACAGCACCATTCTGTCTGAAATAGAGCACAAAAACAACCGTGCTCGTTTTTTTATTTTCCAGATCGATAAACAAGAAATTAAATTAAACATTAATACTCAAGAATGTTTTGATCATATACCATTAGTTTGAAGGTCATCTTACATCATGGTAATGCCTCCCAATTGACGGTCTCTCCTTCTTCTTCAAGCATCTCAAATAAGGCCACAAGGCCATGTTTGTGAGCGTACTTCTCCTCTCGCCTACTTGGTGGGCGATTCATGGCCAACTCCTACACAAACGATTAACAATTATAACTTTTAGAAATCAACATTTAGCCCACATACATACATTTACATAAATAAAATTGCTACAAATACTTACGAATTCATGGCGCATGGTTTCGTAACCACCACTCCCAAGATGAGAAGCCCCTACTGTTTGGAGTCTTGCCCTTGCCACCTCTCTTTGTTGTTGAAACCTCTCTGGTGTCTCTGTGAGCTCCTGAGCAATGGCTGCCCACTCCCTGTCATCTAGCCAAACAGGTTTCTCTTTCCCCTCTCTAAATGCATCCCTCGCCTCTGACCTACGATGCCCCATCAAAATGCGACCTGTATACTGTATCCACTCATTAGAGACGACATTCATAGGGTCAGATGGCTGAAACTCTTGCTTTATCTTTGTATTTATATAATTTTTCTTTCCCTTATCTTGCTGATCCCATTTAGTCATGACAGAGTCGTGAAACTGTATAGTGCACAATTGTCGAATGCGTGTCTTCATTGCCTTCCCTGCACTATTCATTATTGGTGCCCCATCCCTAATTGTGTATATCTTGCTGTTGTCATGGTCATGTGCACCCCAGGGAGTGGAAGGTGACCCTATGGGTGTGCTATCAACAGATGAGAGCGAAGGATGACGCTCACGTGGTGGTGGTGTCACAGCATCTGTGGCACTACCACCACAACAACCTCGCCCTGAAGACCTACTACGTGAGCGCCGTCTATGTGAAGAGGTGGTAGATCGAGCTGTAAGAGGAGTGGAAGGCTGTGTGGTATGAGGTGTGGAAGCTGCTGTCGTACCCACGGGTGTGGGAACTGGCGTTGGGAAGCCAGATGGTGAGGCAGATGTCCCTGCTCCAGAACCCCAATAACTCTGAGCCAAAGCTCTCTGCTCTGGAGTCATGGACGAAAGAAAACCATATAACTGCTGGGGACTCATGTCCTGCGGTGTAGGACTAAATGAGAAATCAGGACTGTAGTCGTAGGGCGGTGAGTCACCCATGGCCTGTTGGACAAAAAACCATATGACAAACTTGTGCGAAATGAAAATTACACGGTAAACAATAAAAGAACCATATGACAAACATTAACAATGATAAACAACAATGGTAAAACTATATCAACTTGCACCTACAGTAGTGATTATGATGGTAAACATTAACAATGGTAAACAATGAAAGGACCTTCAATGTCATAAAATCATTACAAATATGTCATAACTATTTGCATAATCATTAAGATACATCATTTTAAAAATCATTTTCTATTCTATCATCCTCATTAAGATCAGTAGCCCCAAAGAGATCTATGTCTATGTACATTTCAGCATCCTCATCATTAAAAGTCCCTTGATGAAGGATGTCCTCATCATCTATGTCTTCTTCCTCAACATGTTTTTCAGCTTCCTTGGTTTGTACCTCTTCATTTGGATCTTGCTCTAGTTGCTCCTCTTCATTTGCTTGCTCCTCTTCATTGTTGATATCGGCTTGTTCTTGCTGCTCTCCACCACCCTGTGCATCCACATCACCTTGTTGTAGCTCAAATTCTTCAAAAATTTGCTTACTGCGGGGGGCGACTTGAACCACAAATAGCCAGCGTGGATCTTTTGGATCCGCTTTAAAGACAACCTGCTCACAATGCTCTAGGCGCACAAAAGTATCTTGCTGATCGGTCCATACCTTTGTGGAGTCCACTTGGATGAGGCCACTCTTGTCTCTACGTACAGTTGCATGTGGCCCATTCATGATTACCTTGAACCACTTCACATCAAAGATAAACAACTCAAAACTTCTGAAGCCAACCTTTAATATATCTTGAATGGTTCCAAAGTAATCAAGCATTCCAGTAATTGTGTTATCATCACTTGCACTTGCACGACTTTCTTGAACAAACTGTGCTGTGACACCACAATCAAAGGTTGCTCTTCTTTGGTCTATTCATTCTACTCGAAAATGACGTCAAGTTGTCCACGGCCTTTTTGCCTCATCCCAGGACATGCCAAGTTGCCACATTCCTCCCATTTGATCTTCCAATCGCTTGCCTTCATGCACTTGGAGGAGGTCTTCCTAGATTACCATCCCGCAATTCATGATTTTCTGGAAGATACCTAACATGTCCTTGGTAGACATTCTTTCGTAATGCTTTTGAGTATCTTGAATCAAGTCGAGGACCACATACAGGACATAACACCATATTGGGGAATATGGGAATTTCCCACAAGTTTGGGACACGTGGTCAAAAGTTTGAATTAACCATAACTTGAACAACACTAATCCAAAATGAGCGCTTTATAGCTCTTTAGATTCCATTTCTCAAGCGCTTTCCAACGATAGGTCATATGATAGGGTTTTGAGAAACTTACAAACATGTTATCGATGTCCCCCTTTTTTAAGTATTCAAAAATGGGAATTGGGAAATTCCCAAATTCACTAATATGGTGTTACATGCATTGTAACCCGATATAGACAAACCTGAGCATTCTCAATAGCTAGGCCAATCATGCATTGTCCACATGAGAATACCTTGCACAGTTGTAAGTCTTTGGCCACTCTGCTGCTTTGACATGTCCTTCACTTCAATTCCGTTCCACAATGTGCGTAACTCATCAATAAGTGGTGCCAAATATACATCCATGTTCTTCACCTTGTACTTTCCTGGAACTATTAATGAGAGCAACAAATGACCTTTCTTTATCGCTAACCATGGCGGAAGATTATAACTCACAAGGCAAACAGGCCATGTGCTCCATGAAGAGCTCCTTAAATCAAAAGGGTTTACACCATCCATTGCTAGGCCAAGACGGAGGTTTCGAGGTTCTTTCTTAAAAGCCGGCCATTTCTCTTCAATGTGTCTCCATGCGGGTGAATCAGCAGGCACACGCATCACTTCATCTGTGGATCGAGTTGTGGCATGCCATGTCATCAAGCTTGCTATAGATTTGCACCTGAACATGCTTTTTATTCTTGGGATGATTGGAAAGTGCCTAAGAACCTTTACCGGGACAGCTTCCCCCTGAACATCTTCTCTATATTTGTTAGAGCCACAATGGGGACATTCTTGCAAATGCTCATATTCATGGCGGAAGAGGCAACAATCATTGCGACAAGCATGAATATTATTGTAATCCATGCCTATGGATTTCAATAACTTCTTGGCATCTGCACGAGATGGAGGCATCTCGTTGCCAGGGGGCAATATCTGGTCTTTCAAAAGCCTGCAAGTATGGCAATATCTGATCGTTACTATTAAGATTTAGTCAAATACAAGTTGAAAATTTATCATTTCAACAGTAGGTGTAATCTCCAAAAAAAGTCCTTACTTGAATAGTTCAGTGACACTTGTATTAGACCATCCAAAAATTGACTGCAAATTTAGCATTGTAAGAGATGCACGCAATACAGATATGTTGGCACCATTGTATAATGGAAGGCATGCAAGTTTACGCATGGCCTCTTTCTCTGGTTCATAATTTGACCGTTGAGAATGTCGTGGTTGATGATCTTCATGTTCATGCTCCTCGAAGAGAGCTTCTTGTTGCTCGATGAAGGCATCCAACATTTCTTCCATTGGACCTTCTTCCATTTCCTGACCTTCTTCCATTCCCTCGGGTGCTGTTAATTGAGCTCCATCTGTCACTCCCTCCTGCAATATCCTCATCCTTTGTTGGGGACGAGAATTCACAGGCGCAATGTTATCAAGATGCGGCTGCACACTTGCTTGGTTGTACGATTGAAACCGTAAATTTTGCAAGCGCTCCATTGAAAATATGCCAGCGTCATGAACATGCTGGTTGCAAATCCTTCGTTTTCGAAAGATTTGGTACTTACATCGCATGCATGGACACGCTATTCTCTCTTCAAGATTGAGAGGCTCCATCTAGAGGAAAACATGTATATGTAGCTCATTAAATACAAATCATTATGCATTACACAAAGCATTATGTAAACCATAAAACAGGGCTTCTTTTCCCCAGCCGTGAGGGAGATTTTAAAAATAACATTTAAAGCGTCAAACGGGCTTCTTTTCCCCAACCGTTGAGGGAGACTTTAAAAATATTAAAAAAAGCGTCAAACGGGCTTCTTTTTCCCAGCCGTTTGAGGGAGATTTTAAAAATAACTTATACATTAGCTTATCTTCTCTCCATACAAAATTAAGAAGGTAATTAGAACAAGGATGGAGAGAGAAGCTATCTCTATTCATAAATAGCTATTTATAAAGGTCTTATGCAAAAATCTATATGCATAGATTCTGTAAATAGAGCCTACACATTGAGCTCTATGCATAGAAGCGTACACCTAAAGCTGAACGCATAGAGCCTTATGCATAAAGCCTATGCATAATGATCTATACATAAGCTTATGTGTAATGCTCTATACGTAAGTCTTATGCAAGATTTATGAATAAGGTTTATGCAATCGTATGCATAGTAAGGCTTGCAAGCCTTAAGTATAAGCTTGCATAATAAGGCTGCAAGACTTATGCATAAGCTCTATGCATAAGCCATATGCATAAGTCTTATGCATGAGCTCTATGCATAAGTCATTACAAATAAGATCTATGCATAAGCCATATGCATGTCTTATGCATAAGCTCTATGCAACACTTATGCATACGCTCTATGCATAAGCCATATGCATATGTCTTATGCATAAGCTCTATGCATAAGTCTTATGCATAAGCTCTATGCATAAGCCATATGCATAAGTCTTATGCATAAGCTCTATGCTATAAGCCTTATGCACTATGTTAACCCTTAATCCCATCACCCAATGGTGTAATAAACATGATCTTGTCTTACATGGATAAAAGATCTTACCTTGATAACATATATAAACTCTATGAATAAAGAGAATACCTTATGCATAGAAAAACAGAGCATAAGAAATATATGTTATATGTATAAGAGAGTATAAACATTCAAAAAGCTTATGCTCTCCATCCATGCAAGGCACTCTACATCAAAAAAAGCTTTATGCATAAAAACATAACGCATGTGAAGCCTTATGCATAAAGCTCATCCATGAGATTTATACATAAAACATTATGTATTAAGCTTTATGCATAGATCTTAATTCATGCATTCAGCTAGATTCATATAGCTCTATGCATAAACTCTATGTATAGAGCTTGCATAAGCTTACAAGCCCTATGTATAGAGCTTTCATAATCTTACAACCTCTATGTATAAAGCCTATACATAGAGCATATGCATTAAGCTTTTACAAGAAGGCTATGCATAGAGCTTTCAACAAGAAGGCTATGCAAGCTCTATGTACAATGTCCATGCAAGCTTTCAAGAAACCTATGCATAGAGATTTTATAAGCTTTCAAACTCTATGCATAAAGCCTATGCATAGAGCTTATGCATAAAGATTTCACAAGCTCGCAAGCTCTATGAATAGAGCTTATGCATAAAGCTTGCAAGAAGGCTATGCATAGAGATTGCAAGCTTATGATAGGTTTTATGCATAGATCTTGAATTAATCCTATGTACAAGCTTACAAGAACCCTAAACTAATCCTAAACCATAAAACAGGGATGCAATAAAACGTAGAAAAAAGTATAAACAAGGAAAATCGAAAGAGGGTCTACCTCTTTTTTGCGAAGCTGAAGGAGAGGATTGGTGAAAGAACTGCAAAATAAAATATTAAACAAAATAATTAGTAAATTAAACACAAGAATAAGAACTAATACAAAGTAATACAAAACCCTAAAATCTCTATGCATGCATTAGGAGATCTATGCATACATAGAGAGCTCTCAACATGCATAGAGAGCCAAAAAAACATAAAACCCTAAACGTCCTATATCCTAAATTAAAAAGCAAAAGCAAGAGCATATTAGTAAAAGTGGAGAAGGAGAAGAGGAGAAAAGAGGAAAGAAGGAGAAAAGAGGAGAGAGGAGAAAAGAGGAGAAGAGGAGAAAAGAGATGACGCATACCTTCTCTGCAACTCTGCGAAAAACAGAGAAAATACGCTCTCGGATGTAAAAAAGTTACGAGCGTCAGTATGTGCGTCGGTATCAGTGCCGGTATATTCTTCGGAATGTGCGTCGGTATCAGCAACGGTATATGCTTCGGTATGTGCTTCGGTATACACGTCGGTATACGAAAATTTGAAATTACCCCGCTCGACTTGTCTCCTCCAAGATTACGACGGGCATACCGACGTTCGACATTTGCGTCGGTATTTTAACGTCGGTATGCCCTCAAGCTCTAGTAGTGGCTGAGGCGGTATCTACAACAGTTTACATCATGAACAGGACTCCAACTGCAGCCATACATGATGTAGCTCCAGAGGAGAAGTTTACTGGCACAAGACCTAGTTTGTCTCATCTGAAAGTCTTTGGATGCATTGCATATGTGCATGTGCCAGATGAGCTGAGAACTAAGCTGAATCCAAAAGCTAAAAAATTATGTGTTTATTGGGTATTCCCTTGAGCAAAAGGGATACAGGTGTTATAACCCTGCTACACGTGAGTTGAGGGTAAGCAAGGATATTGTTTTTGATGAGATGAGCAACCGGTATGCTACTGAAAAAGAAGCTGTTGGAGCTGATGTGAGTGGAAATGTGGTTGCACAGAATGCAAGTCAGCAATCACAGTCTTTGAGTGGACCAGGGGAGTCCTCATCTAGTGGTTCTGTTCATAGACCATGGAGTGGCAAGTTGCGTCATAATACCAGTCCTACAAATGTGGTTAGTACATCACATAAAGGCAAAGAGAAAGTGGTTGAGCCCCTCAGTATGCCTGACATTTCTGTAGGGCATTCTCATGTTGATGGTGGAGAGTCTAGTGGCTCAGAGATGAGCCTTGATGAGGATCTTGGGATACCAGCTATGAGAACACCTGGTGTAAAGAAGGCTATGGAAGCCATAAATGCAAAGCTGCAAAGATCTGGGAGAGTGAAGAATCCTATGCAGAGGTTTATCTATGATGGTGTTTATGTGGCGCATCACTATGCATACATGGCAAAAGTTATACAGGTTGTAGAGCCCACATGCATTGATGAGGCTGTTGGAAATGTGTGTTGGGAGAAAGCTATGGATGAGGAGATGGATGCACTATATGGAAATGAGACTTGGGATTTAATGCAATTGCCTGAAGGCAAGAAAGCCATTGGATGCAAGTGGGTGTACAAAGTAAAACATAACAATGATGGAAGCATCAGCAGGTACAAGGCTAGATTGGTAGCCAAAGGATGTACACAAACATATGGCATTGATTATGAGCAAACTTTCAGCCCAGTTGGATGCCAAGATGGCAAGAGTGAGAGTTGTGATAGTAGTGGTTGCGTCAAAGCAATGGTCTTTACATCAGATGGATGTAAAGAATGCATTCTTGCATGGGGATTTGCAGGAAGAGGTGTATATGTTGCAGCCACCTGGTTATTTATGAGGATGTGAGTCACCTCGAGCATGTTTGCAGGTTGAAGAAAGCCTTGTACAAGCACCAAGAGCATGGTCTGACAAGATTTCTGAATATCTTGTCACTATTGGCTTTCATGTAGCCAATGTAGATTTCTCACTATATGTGAGACATAGTGATAGAGGGGTTGTGCTTGTTGTCATCTATGTAGATGACCTGATCATTATGGGGAACCGTGATGCAGAGATCTTTGATGTAAAGATCTTGCTTAGACAAAAGTTTGAGATGAAGGATCTGGGGGAGCTCAGATATTTCTTGGGCATTTAGGTGATTAGGTCACCACATGGTATTGGATTACTCTGCAGAGACAGTATGGCTTGGACATGTTGTCCAAGTATGGTATGACAGGCTGTAAGCCTATCTCAGTGCCATTGGATCAGAATGGCAAGTTGAGTGTAGATTCAGGAGAGATTTTGGAGGACCCTACTATGTATAGGCCTGCGCATAGTAGGAAGCTTGATCTACATGACGATCACCAGGCCAGATCTGAGCTATGCTGTTGGGTTGGTGAGTTAGTTTATGCAGGTTCCTCGGAAGCCGCATTTGGATGCACTGAGATGCATACTGAGGTATGTGAGGTCTACTTTGCATTGTGGACTATTTTATGAAACTGGGACAGAGATATGTGTACATGGGTACACAGAGGCTAGTTGGGCTGGTAGTATCTCAGATAGAAGATCTAGTAGTGGCTTCATGTTTTCTTTGGGGAGTGCTGTTGTGACTTGGAACAGCAAGAAGCAGCCTACGGTTGCTCTATCCAGTTGCTCTATCCAGTACAGAGGCCGAGTACAGAGGTGCTGCTATGGCAGCGTGTGAGGTAGCTTGGTTGAGAAACATTTTCTGTGACAACATTAGCAATATACAGTTGGCCAAGAGCCCAGTTTTTCATGCTCGCACGAAGCATATAGAGGTCCACTATCATTTTGTCAAAGAGAAGGTTTTGGCAGGAGACGTTGACCTTGTTTATGTTAGCACACAGGATCAGGTCAGTGACATCGTCACCAAAGCATTGGGTACAGAGAAGCTCCACAAATTCAGGGCTTCGCTTGGTGTACATGAGATGGAGTTGAGCGCGAGGGGGGGAGTGTTGAGATATCGAGCTCATCTAGTGAGGCAGTGGACACTGATGACCCGCTGGGGGATAGGCCCCACACTTACACCACTGGCATGGTTGGAGAGATCATTTGGTGATGCCATGGAATTTGTCAAACATTGTGATGAATTCCAACACTTCAACATTCCTCATGGACAAGATAGGTTGCCTTTGGTTTTGATCATTGTGTAAGAACCTTTTAAAAAATGGGGAATAGACTATTTGACCCGTTAGCCTAGTTGTGCATTAAACACAAGCATATAATTGTTTCCATTGACTATTTCGCTAAAGTGGGTAGAAACAAAAGCCACACGAAAGGTAGATGCTCGTATATCCCAAATTCTTATAAGAGCATGTCATATCAAGATTTGGTTGTCCCCTAGAGGTGATTAGCAATTAAGGCTCCCATTTTATCCATAATGAGGTCATTGAACATCTATTGATTAGGTTTTTCATGGTGTAGCATCAAAATCATCATTATACTATCCCCTAACAATGGAGAGGCAAAAAGTATTAACAAAGTCCTTTGTGGTATATCTTGACGAAACTATAGATAAACAATCAAAAGCACAAGTTATAAGAGTCATATAAACTTATATACTCATAAACTATAGAAGCTAGTCATAAATGATCAAAAGCACAAGTTATAGGACTTCTTATAAGCTGCTAGTCATAAACTATAGAATCTGGAAGCACAAGTTATAGGACTTCCTATAAGGTGGCCACAAGGCAAACTCCTTTTCAAGTCACCTACGAGATTAAGGCAATGATGCCTATGGAATATATAGTATCAAGCTTGAGGATTGCAGTTAAAGAACATCTTATGGAGAACGCTCTAGCCGCATGGTTGATTGAGTTGGAGAAACTCGATGAGACTAGAGTTGTTACTCTTCATGGGATGATTATAGAAAAGATCATATGCAAAATGTGGTTTGACCAAAACCTAAAAACAAATAAGCTAAAGGAAAGGATACTTAATACTCATGTACGGAGTTAATTCTTCCAAAAGAAAGAAATTAAAATATTGAGGGCTAGGGACATTTAGGGTTACAGAGCTCACCTTGTAAGTTGCAAATTGCATTAAAACCATTGATGGAATAGAGATGCAAGGCTACATAAATGGAATAGAGATGCAAGGCTACATAAATGGAAGAAAGCTAAAAAATATTATGAACCCTTAACCCTGATATGTTGTTGGCCTAGTTGCAAAAAAGAAATAAGAAGTGCTGAAACAAGAGCAAGGCACAAGAGAGGAGGCTAAGGTAAGGGCTGCTAAAATATTGAGGGCTAGGGCCATTTAGGGTTTTAGAGCTCACCTCGCAAGGTGAAGATTGCATCAAAACCATTGATGGAATAGAGATGCAAGGCTACATAAATGGAAGAAAGCTAAAAAATATTATGAACCCTTAACCCCAGATATGTTGTTGGACTAATTACAAAAAAGAAATAAGAAATGTTGAAACAAGAGGGAGGCACCAGAGAGGAGGCTAAGGCAAGGGCTGACAAAGCTAAACAAGCTAATACTAAGTGAACATGGCTACTCTAAACCTAATATAAGAGGATAACCTTGAGATAGAGCATGATCATCCCAAAGTTAGACTCTTTATTAAGGAAATAGCCACAAATCACATTACGATGATTTACTCATCCCAGTAGGAAAGTCACAACTTATTCGAGATCGTATGAAATATGGGTGAAGCTTAGCAAACTAGAGCTAGAGGAGTTGACTATAGCCAACGTTAAAAGTGTACATAAAGGAATAATAAGGGATTTGGGAAGTTTAAAAAATAATATTTCCACCAGAAATAACCCTTGGCATTGTAAGGTTTTTATAATGTTTGTAGGTGCCTTGGAAGAAAAGATGCTACTTGGATGCAATTAGATTTCAGCAATGGGCTGTGAAGTGGATTGGGAGCAAGGACTGCATAATTTTCATTCAAAGGATCCGAATATACATTACCATTGTGGAGTTTGCTAGACTTGAGAAGAAATCTAAAGACTGAAGAGACAAAGCCCCCAAATAAAAAAAATACATTCCCGCTCTAGAAACACCATAGGTTACCCAAAGAAAGGTAGCAAGTATGTCAAAAAAAGGAAGGACTACCTCTCCACATCAAACTCCCAAGAGCTAGAAGGCTGTTGTTCACAAATGTTGGGTCCCCAAATGAATGCTAAAGGCACAATCAAATTTTATGAAGGAAACATGCATATTTGGGTACCTACGCAAAGGGACCATAGAGACAAGTAAAAATTACAAAGAACATCACCATCAACAAATGACTACCAAAACCCGAGACTGCTACACCAAAGTTGGCTAGAAAAACTAAGATAGGGCAAAGAAAGAAACAATGGGTCCTTGTTAAGAAATCAGCTACTCAAATCCAACTAACAAAGCAGGTGTGGGTACAAAAATAGAAACCAAGTCAAAAACTGGACCTCATTAATCCTGGCTAGGAGGTCAAGGATAGGTGGGAATGGCAACACAAATATGTTCCCACTGAAGTTGTGACTAGGAAGCCATAAAACCTTGAACTAAAGCCAGAAGAACCTTCCCAACCCAACATCTCACCAAGTGCCAATTAAATTAGGGTAAAATAGGATAATTACATGATTTCCTATTCCAAGGGAAGCCATAAGAACCTAAAATAAAGCCACAAGAACCTTCCAATCTAACATCACACCAAGTGCCGATTAAATTTGGGTAAAATAGGAGAATTAAATAATTCCTTATGCTAAGGGCAAAGTGGTTATAGCAAACACACAAGAATATATCTCCAAATGGGATATGTATTCACAAGGACCTTCTACCTTCTCTATGGACTAGTTGATTTAATGGATGGAACAAGAATTAATGTGTTCCAAGGATGAACTACAAGTCCTGGAACAACCAAAACCCTCCACATCAAGAGCTTCATCTCAATATACTTGGGTTTAGTCAATTAATAAACGTGCCAATATCAAAAGAAGAAAAGAAATTCATAAAAAACCTACAACATCAAATCAGGAGGATGATACATGACATGATTGAAAAGAATCACATCGTGTATACTAACAAGATACACGATCTGATTGAAAATAATCACAAAACCAGATCTAACAACGTGGACTAACATGCTAATTGAATACTAGCACTACTGCTAACAACCCTTAGAAAGCCTCTCCATTTAAAATTGGGATAAATTTATCACCGTGGATTCACAACCTTGATTTTATAGGAATCACGTGTCTGTTTCTCATCCCTGCATAATCATGTCACACAAAATTTGGCAAAATTCATATTAAAAGGCATATATGGGCCCCACAGTGCATAAACAGCCCCTCTGAGACCTCACAAGCCCATAAATATCAATTCTCATTGTGCCATGATTTTGTAGGAATCACGAACATGCTTCTTAACCCTACAAAATCATGCCAAGAAAAATGAGCCAATATCATAAACTCGTAAGCCCCCATGATGTGATGTGATTGCATGTGCTTGAAATTTTCATGTTTGGTGCATTTCATCCAATATGATTCTCACCTGCGATTGGTTAGATTAATGTGATCATGGCAAATGGTTGTTAGCCTTAGGTGCCTTCATGATGATGATGCTTCACACCATGCATGAAATCACCAAAAATGGGTAAAATAAGAATAAATATGATATGTGAGGAAGTGTGGGATCAGACTAATCACACATAGAATGATTAAATAAGCAACAATAGACAAGATAGACAAAATTTTCATGTTTGATGCATTTCATCCAATATGATTCTCACCTGCGATTGGTTAATGTGATCATGGCAAATGGTTGTTAGCCTTAGGTGCCTTCATGATGATGATGCTTCACACCATGCATGAAATCACCAAAAATGGGTAAACAATAAAAATAAATATGATATGTGAGGAAGTGTGGGATCAGACTAATCACACATAGAATGATTAAATAAGCAACAATAGACAAGATAGACACACCCAATGAATTGAATAATTGAGACAATTGTGTAGGCAAAAGCTAGTGAATTATATTGATTTGAAATACTACGTACGATGAGGCCAAATTGGATCTTATGAAGCTAGGTTAAAGTGCTGAGATAGGCTAATGATCTGATATGATAGCCTTAATTCACTGATTGATGAGGATGTTACAACCTTCTTGTATAGTGTATGCTAGATTACCTACTTCCTAGATTTTCTCCAAGACTACAGCTCATTCCAGAGCTGATATCTCTCAATATATTGGTCCAAATTGGTGGACAGGCAAGCTGATAGTGCTATTTGCACTTTTATTTTTAACATTCCCTCTTACGTGAAAATTGGATCAATTAAAACACCAAGCTGGGTAAAATCTTGATGAAGATGTGTATAACATTATCCACATACCTGCAATGAATAAGATCAATCTCCCCCCCTGTATAATGTTTTCTTTAATAAAGTGATAGTGAACAATATGCTTTGTCCTAGCATGAAAAATTGGATTCCTTGCTAAATTAATTGAAGACATGTTATCAAAATAGAGATCAAAATAGAGAGGGATAGGAAGAGGGAATGCACACCCAATATCCTATAAAAGCCTGTATAACCAAACAATCTCACATGCTACATTAGTTGTCCCTCTATATTCACCTTCAATAGAGCTTAAGCTAGGGAGGTGAACTACTAAGAAACCCTATGTGTCACATGCGTTCAAGGGGTATTTAAAAAACCCCTTACATATAAATTTTTCATGAGAATAAAATGACCCCTTATTCTTTATAGACTTACGGGTTTTTTTCCAAAATCAATTTAAAAATCCCTTCTATAAATGTATTTTTGTAAATTTACCTTAAATTTTTAAATTACAAAACCCCTTCATTTGAACTCACGTGGTATACATACATATTTTAGGTAAACCCCTTATTGAGGCTTAATGCAATAGTGGGCTGATTTTTGCTTAACCATAAAACAAATCCATTACTAAGAGAAATAAATATCCTAAAATTGACCTTCTATCAAAGAGGCATCCAACTCAATCATCATCGGTGTAGCTTCAGACACAAGTCCATAATCTAGTGTGCCTTTGACATACCTTAAGATTCTCTTTGTTGCTTCCCAATGTTTCTTTGTAGGTTCCTCCATAAACTGGGAAATATATACAACCAACTGCAAAACTAATATCAAGACGAGTGAGAATTAAAGAGATAAGATTGTAAATTGTAACATCTGCGAAGGAGTGAGCCATCATTGATTTGGAGCTTCAACTTTGCTTCCGTGGGAGTGCTCATTGGTTTAGCATTATCTAATCCAAACTTGCTAATCAAGCTTTTAGCATACTTCTTTTGTGACATACATGTTCTTTTTCCATTTCTTGATACTTCTACTCCCAAAAAATAATGTAAATCCTTCATACCAAAAGTGCTACAAAGTAGAGACTTTTGTAAATCCTGCAATGTAAATCCTGCAAATCCTTCATGTCAAAAAGTGCTACAAATTAGAGACTTAAACATGAAATTTCAGCCATAATATTTCCTATCAGTATGAGATCATCCAAACATCTACCTTGGCAAACCATTGCCTAGGTGCTTGCTTCAATCCATAGAGCACCTTCTTAAATCTACATACATAAGTAGGCTTCCTTGCATCTTCAAAAACCTTAAGGATGATGCATATTAACTTCATCATCTAAATCACCATTAAGAATGCATTTTTAACATCCATTTGTTGTAAAGGCCGGCCCGTTTTACAAGAGAAATAAAAGTCCAAAATCGTAGTCATTTTAGCTATTAGGAAGAAATTTTCATCATTATAACCAATACCATGAGTCTGATAGTATCCTTTGTACCTATCCAAGTTTCAACTAACCTTTCTTGTACCTATCCAAGGAACCATTAGCATTAAACTTTTCTTTATAAAACCATTTGCATGTAATGATGGGCTTATCATGTGTTTGTGGAACCAACTCCCAAGTGTTGTTCTCCATCAAGGCATCATGCTCTTCTTCCATTGCTTGCATCCAATGGGAATCCCTAATTGCATCTTCAAATGAAGTGGGCTCATCAAAATTCATGATGTTATACATGTAGCAATAATGTACCTAAGCATAGGTATTGGTATAAGCCCATTTGTCATCCCAGGTGCTTTCACTTGTCTTTGTGATCTCCTTACATTAGAAGTACCTTGCTACTCATTTGGCTACAAATTGCCTCTATTTTCTAAAGTTGAAAGGCCGGTTGAAAATTTAATTTTTTGAGTTGATCTAGTTGAAGAAATAGATGGGCTATTTGCGCCTGACGCATAATTACTACAAGTATGTTGAAGGGAGATTGATTGGTGGGGCTGATTTTTCACCAAGGACAAGTCCCTCTCACACAGTAAGAAGCTAGGGAGGAGGGAGAGAGAGAGAGAGAGAGAGAGAGAGAGAGGGACTCACCCATATATATAGATATAGCTTCTCTCTCTCACTCTCTCTCAGCAATTTATCTCTCTCTCTCTCTCTCTCTCTCTCTCTCTCTCTACATAGAAAATGCAAAAAAAGAGAGAGAAAGAGGGAGTGTGTTAATTTGTTAAATTTCAAAGAGCTTCTCTCTCTCTCTCTCTCCCCCTGATTTTATCTCTCTCTCCTCTCTTACTCTCTCTATACATAGAAAATGGAAAGAGAGACTGTGTTGGTTTGTAGAGAGATCAAGACCCTAAAAAGGAAAAAAAGAGATTTGCAGAAAGAAGGGGCATAGACGGCCTAATATACATGTTTTAAAGCCATTGGATCAAAATCAATCGTACATGATCCAACGGATTTGGCTTGCACTAAAAACCACCCAAGAGAGACAGATCAAAGAGAGAAAGAGGGAGGGAAAGCTATGCATTTTTGCTACTATGCATGTTCGTGTGTGTGTGTGTGTGTGCGTGTGTGCGTGTGTGTGTGTGTGCGTGTGTGGGTGTGGGTGTGGGTGTGTGTGTGTGTGTGTGAGAGAGAGAGAGAGAGAGAGAGAGAGAGAGAGAGAGCCACATATTATTCCATAATGGCAACATGGTTCTTTCTATGAGATCACTAATACATTTGGTTTACTCCATTGCTTAGGGGGAATCCTTATGAGATTATATTTAAATAGATTTGGTGGAAGCTTAGGAGTCTATTTTTTATTTTATGTTTCATTAGATGGCTACTTCTCATCGGAGATGGGTCACGCCACTTCTTTCTATGTATAAAAGATGGCACATCTCTCTCCATGTGCTATGTATGCCAAGTTTGGTGCTCTATTCAAATAAAATGAGCTGCTTGAGGGTCTCCCTTTGTGGATATATATGCAAAGCATGGTGACTTGATATACAAGTATGCCAATTTTGATGCTTTCTTCAAAGTCATCCATGGCTGCCAAAATGGTCTTCAAATTTAAGGCCTACTCTATGGTATCCAAACCTCTCCTATCTGAAGGATGGGTTGGGGGACTAGTAATAGGAAGGAGGCAGGGGAAGAAGGTTTTTTTTTTTTTTGAAGAAGTGTGGACCTTCAAAATCACCCTTACACATTAGTTGCCATTAATTCAATGCATGAGATAGAATTTTTTCGAGGGTGCTTATTTAGTCTTACATTAATTATTATTTTTTTAGGGTGCTTTTCTTAATTTTCAAGGATACAAGGTTAGGAACGCTAAGGTTTTAATTTGAGGGTGCTAAGGAATGGTAAGCTTATTCATTGAGGTTGCTTTTTATTTGTCTGAGGTTACTTTTTTTTAAAGCATGTTTTTTAAAATCACAACATAGAGGAAAATAATAATAAATTGAATAATTGAATTTGAAAAAGGAAAGAAAAAGCTCCAAAATTTTCTAAGGAAATCAGTCTCCTTTATTAATATGGAAGAAAAACATGGAAGCATGTAACGGAATATAGACATGTGAACCCAAAAAATTGAAACCCAATCCAGAAAAAGGCAGAAACTCAATGTAGCACAAGCCATAAACATAACCTATAGGAAGCAAGCTTCTTCCTTGGTAAGACCCACAAACTTACAGACTTCTGGTGACAGTGGTACAAACTCATCTCCATCCACAATCACTTTTTTGAACTTGTGTGCTCTTTCCCATATAGAGAGATATGATGTGGAGTAGTTCTCTTCTAACTGACTGTTTTGCTCATCTCATCGATGACAATTGGATTACCAAGAGTTCTGACCTCTGCATTGTCATTGGCGTGCACATCTTCATTGCTTTGTCCTCTATCTACATCTTCATCTTGATCATCTCGATGTTCTTCTGTGTTGTATCCTACATGTAGAGGATTGAAGTATCTATAACCAAGAGTATCTACAAAGAAGATTTTGTGAATGTCTCTGCATTGGGTCAGATGAGGGAGCTTCATAAACTTTCCAAACAACAGCAGCGAACCTTGTCCTGCTCATACCAAATCTAGTCTTTGGGTTTATCCACGAAGCTGTTGCCATAATATTTCCCCGTTCGAATCATTTTGAGAAGAGTACTTTGTAGTGAAGTACCTAGTTTGTTGGCTATGTAATTGTCCATGTATACATATTCCCTTTCAAACAAATATACAGGCGACAAGCATACTTTTTTTTTCCAAGTCTGCTTGTCCATAAAGACAGTAGAGTTGCTGCCCTCTTGTTATCTCCTCATTGGAGATATTATGCGAGAAAAACTTGAAATGCTGCTTATGCAAATCTTTCATACAATATCCTATCATGCCTTCAAATGTGTGCATTTTAATCTATCTTAGTCATATACACATGACTATAGCACCCTCCGGTTTGAAAAGCTCCCAACCTAAGTATCTTTTGATTGTTTTGCCTATACTTATGAGTGATGGTGCCATAAGGCTTACAACCATTTGAAAATGTAAATTAAAGTACCACCTTTTTCTAATGCAAACATTCCTTTTTAAAAATCCATTCTTATAAACTCTTCGAGTGGCTTCCACCCCATGAAAGATGAATGTCTCTATTTCCTATAGCCATAGTGACAGATACTTCAAAGAGGTTTTTTTTCTTGTCTGGTGGAAATTGTGGAATTTTATGCACTAACGGTTTGGAGTCTAGATTTCTTTCATTCATCAATGGTTTTTTACCTTTTGAGTCACTATGCGAAATAATTTTGGGTTTGTTAACATTTCTTATTTTTGTCATAGATGCCAATTTTTAATTCTGCATTGATTTTGAAAGTGGATTTATAAACATTATGTGATTAAATAATCAATAACATATTTAATAACTATGAAATCGATTCATGTAAAAAAAATCAAATTAGTAACATAATTAACATGTTTAAACTATATCTATGATTTTTAAACATAAAATCAATGAAAGTAAAACAAAAATTTTAAAGCCTTATGTAATCAATCTAATTAAAAATTATTTAAATAGTATAAATTAATTAAATTTACATCTTTCAGCTATTTGATAATTATATTAAAAACTATAAAAGTATAAATTAATTAAATTATTATATATCAACTATTTGATAATTAACAAAAGGCACAATAACTTTAAAAATAAAACGTAACTTAAATATTTACCAAGGTGAAACAGACTGACTATCGGACGTTGTGAGAGCGTTGCAAAAAGAAAACATGATAATTATATTAAAAACTATGTAAGTATAAATTAATTAAATTATTATATTTTAATTGTTTGATCATTACATTCAAATCAATGATAGACACACAAACTGGTGGATGTTGTCAGAATGTTGCAAAAAAGAAAACATTGCTTGCTTACATATATACAACAAAAAGTATACAATGCATCCATCTGTTGATCACACGTATAATAATCGAAAGAAAACAATGGATAGACATTTCTAGTGCTTATACCGTTTATGCAAGCTTATATAATCAAAGTAAATAAACGGTTTATGAAAAAATTGGGGACGCATATTTATTCACAATACTATAGGAGCAAAAAGTAAACGGTGCATCCATGTCTTCTACAATCAGCGCCCCTTTCAAAAAAACATAAACAGAGATTCACATTCTCATAAAAAGATCTGCAAAGTAAGCACAAGCAAATTGAGATTCTATGAAAACACTATCAAGATTTTACTGTATGCATTAATCAATTGCTTTCCAAATTATTCTTGTGAGAAAAGACTAAAGAATTAACTGCATGCATTAATGAACTGCTAAAGATACGTATATCTCTGCCTGAAGAGCGGGCTTCATCTCTGATTGCATGCAAGCTACGAACATATGGGCGCCTTCCGGAGGTGTCAAAATACGAGGACATGAATGGCATTCAGCCCTAGGGACAATAGATGCAGTGGGTTTCACTTCATCACAAAGTAAGGCTGAGGAAGATGGGCGATGATCTACCTTCATGATATTACTGATACCATGAAGAGGCTTCCTCCTTGGTGGCATTATGAGGACAGGAAAGCAAAAATCGATGAGATTAAATACAACAGAGAAACTCATCATTAAATAGTGCAGAATCTCAATCATGCCAATGACACGTACAGTTATCTAGAACAATGTACATCACCAGCATGGCATTGAGACACATATACCACTCAAACAGCGACATGCAAATTCTCGCATGAACGTAGAACCTACTAGAAGTCAAGAAATTGTGGTGTCCATGCAGGGTTTTCTAGAACAACGTACATCATTAGTATGGCATAGAGAGACATATACCACTCAAAGAGCGGCATAGAGAGACATATACCACTCAAACGGCGGCATGCAAATTCTCGCACGGACGTAGAATCTACCAGAACTGAAGAAATCATGGTGTCGTCCAAAGCAATGTGACACGACATGCAAGTGCATGCACGAGAACATTTGCGAGTAGAGCAATGGGGGCTAGCAATCGAACCTTGGAGAAGGATGTCAACAACAACTAGCAAGCAGACCTGCAATAACTGTCGAAACGAAGAACCAGCAAATTGTCGAAGATGGTGCTATCCTGGCCAACAATCGAACCTTGGAGAAGGAGCTGAAGAACAAACAACAACCAAATGTGCAGCCGTCAAGACAAACAACCAGGCGGCTGCATGCTGTCAGTAAGACTATCGAAAGGAAGAACCGGTTGAAGGTGAAAAAGGCATTTAAATAAGCACCCCAATGTTTTGAAGGCGGCAATTACACGTGTCATACAAACATGCATTGAATTAATTAATTAATTGGGGCCTTCAAAACATTGGGAACGTGAATATGCACCGATGAATATAAAGAATATTCTCCTGTGACCCAATAATACAATGATACATACAGTAATGTACAATGTACATGCACAGTGCTGAATTATACACGTAGGCACACGTAGGCAGTAGCTATACATCGCATTGAATTCAATCACAAATAGGAGTGCACTCGTTGTCGTCGATGTACAGGAGATCTACGACCCTTGAAACACGACCACGATTCTCGTAGCATACTTGTTTGTGCTCCACGTGGCGTCACACTGTCGGTCGTTGATATCTTGGCTATGTTTCAGACCGTCAATGACGGGATGGTTCAGATGGGCAATGCGTCCAAATCAGTGTTCATGGAGAATATGTTTCTCCGTGAACACTGATATAATAATAATATAATAAAGGCTGAAACCCTAATTAACATTAAACACATCACATTAAGGAAAAAAATTAAAAAGGGTTTACCTCATTTTGGAGATAATTCACACAAAAAAAAGCAGTGCTAACACAAAAGATTTAGATAACAAGAAAACCATAACTGGAAAGTGAGATTAAAGAAAAATATCCATAGCATCGGATTAAGTAAAACTGTTTTTTTAAGGCAACTGCAATTTTCATGATTATGAAACTAAACTGCATGGAGATAATTCACACAGAAGAAGAAAGGAGTGCAATTTTTAAAGAACCCCCCCAAAAAAAACCCCGATAACTAGAAAGTGAGATAATTCTTGCATGGTTATCAAGCACATGATCATTATCATTGGCTTGGTGAAGTATGAGTACATGGTCAGATCATCAGCTGATCAGCAGGAAGTTTGGTTAATCAGAACCCTCCTAACTCTCTGCTTTGGCGTTGTCATTAGGGTTTTGGAATCCTTCTTTTTATCTTCTTGTTGATGTCCTCCAAGTTGTGGCTGGAAAGCTTTTTAGTAGTGTCCTCCAATACTCTGCTCAATTGAGATGATCTTCTTGCTAGCCTCCTAAAAAAGTAACCTTCAAAAAACTCCTTGTTTGCCTTCTCTAACTCCTTCCACACTGAGAGCACAAAAGAAGCCAATATAGAAAACTAGGTTGAGTTAGGATTCGCTTAATCACCATGTAAGACTGGGTTTAAGTTCAATCTCCACTCGTCAAGGCAAGGTTACTTAGACTCCTTATAGCTCACAACAAACAAAAACTAGAGATAAGGCTGTATACACATTGAACTACTTGTTCTTTATTTACATTTTTGGTTCAGACAGAGATTAATGAACTAGGTTGGAGCATGTTGACCTAAGCGATTAAAAGATGTGTTGTGACTTACCTACTGTATCATTAATTATACTTACCAATTATGGTGACTACCAATGGTGATAAGCTTTTAAAGAAAGGTTCCTGACTTAACGATTGCAGTAGTATTGGGTTTAAGAAGCAGCCCGATCAAGAATCAATTACAATTCTACTGACCAGCTAGCAAGGAGCTAATTGAATATAAGGAAAAGTTTTAGGACACACTGGGTTAAATTAGGCATGATTTATACCAGCTATGAGCATGATGGGTTCAACAAGCAAGGCTAGAACAGGTACCTGTAACAGTGATGATAGGTTCGATTCCTGCGTGCTTTGAGAGAGCCTTGACACAGTCATCTTGGTCAAGGTAGAAGGTGAGGCAGCGCTCAATAAGGTGCTGCACCTAGGGAAGTTTCAAAACAAGAGATGTTATCAACGCCTTAGAAGACAAAGGTAGACGAGAGAGTGAGAGAGAGGGAGAGCGAGAGAGAGAACAATTATCCAGGTACAGCTTGGCTTGCGCGCCATTGAAGCATCCTGTGAATGGATACATAACCTAATACGGGGGGGGGGGGGGGGGGGACTCACCTTCATGATGAAAGAGCGTGAGGCAGCATCTACTTTGGGGGCGCCAGTGCTTGCAGAAAGCCTCATGCTCGTAAGAAGGTTGATCACACGACGCAGAATTGTGAAGTAAGGTCAAAGCCCACCACCTGGCTCTGGAGTCTGCAGTGCCCACTATTGTAAAGTTAGCAGAGCTGCTAAAGGAAGGGATGAGAGGACGCAAATTCCAACCCCCAAACTGTGTGTGTGTGTGTGAGAGAGAGAGAGAGAGAGAGGGGAATGGAAAAACGTTACGTGGGCGCTGAAAGATGGGTGGAGTTCAGTGTTGTGGGAGGAGTGGAGTTTAATCTAGTATGGTATCCGCATCCATGTGGAAGTTGGAACTTGGCACCCAACCTCCATCTATGATCGATCTCAATTTTTAGCAACATGTGTGTGTACATCTCTCCGTCCGAGTAAAACATGTGTGTGTACATCTCTCTGTCCGAGTAAAGCAACATGTGTGTCTACATGTCGCTGTCCGAGTAAAGCAGTTCACATAGGAGATAAAGGAAAAAAGTAAACATACCTTGCTTTGTATGTTCGCAAGAGTGGTAAGGGTATTGTGACCATCACCATTTATGTAGGTGATCTTATTGTTGGGGTTGACAACTTGGATGAGATTGAGCATGTGAAAAGTCTTCTCAAAAGGAAGTTTGAGATGAAGGATTTGGGAGATATGCGCTACTTCTGGGAATTGAGGTCATTCGCGCACCTGAGGGTATTTGGCTATCACAAAGACAGTATGGATTGGACATGTTATCCAAGTATGGGATGGGATGGCTGATTGTAAGCCAATCTCAGTGCCATTAGATCAAAATGGCAAGCTTAGTGTGGATGCAGGTTATGTGTTGGAGGATCCCACTATGTATAGGAAGATTGTGGGAAGTTTGATCTATGTCACGATCGTCGCTCGGCAGGCTAGATTTAAGCTACACTATTGGCTTAGAGAGCCAGTTTATGCAGGTTTCGTGCAAACCACATCTTGACAGTGTGCGATGCACACTTAGGTACTTGAGGGCCACTGTTGATTATGCATTGTTTTATGCAGCAGGTGTACCATCCGAGAGCTATATGGGTACACAGATGTAGATTGGGCAGGTAGCATCTCAGATAGGAGATCTACCAGTGGATTTATGTCTTCATTGAGGAGTGCTGCCTCTGACATGGAGAAGCAAGAAGCAACCCACAGTTGCCTTGTCGAGCACAGAGGCAAAGTATAGAGGAGCTACGGTGGGGCAGCGTGTGAGGTAGCAAGGTTACGCAAGCTACTTTTGCTGATTTGGGGTTGCATGTGGAGAGAAAGGTTGTCATATATTGTGACAATCTTAGTAGTATATAGTTGGCCACCAAGAATCCAGTTTTCCATGCATGGACGAAACACGTTGAGGTACATTACCAATTCATCAGGGAGAGAGTCTTGGCAGGCGACATCGACTTGGCCTACGTCAGCACACAAGATCAGGTTGCTAACATCTTCACGAAGGCCTTAGGAGTTGAGAAGCTTCGCAGATTTTGAGATATGCTTGGAGTTCATAAGCTGGAGTTGAGCTTGAGGGGGAGTGTTGAGGTGTCAAGATCAACATGAGCTAACACTCACGGGGCGCCTGCATGACCGTTCCACATTTATATCACTAGCGGGTTTGGTAGTAGCTGGCACCAACATATCTTTGCGAGATATTCGACAGCTAGACTACACCGACTAGTCCACATCTACCCACTACTCTTAGCGTGTTCACATTATGGACCACCTGTATATACTCTATTATGAGTGTTAGTCACTTTATCTTCTTTGTAGACCTCTTTTGTTCTATAAGAAGAAGAAAAAATTTTAGTCTCTCACCTTGTGTGTTCTTTTCTAGGGTTTGTGTGAGTGTGTGTGTGCTTGCAAAAGTGCTCAAGCTCTCTTCTCCCCCCTACATCTTTTCACCTATGTATATTTGTTGCTTGCAAATCAGTGGTTGTTGTAACATGTTATCCATAAGTCTGATTTCCAAAACGGTCACTACCTTGGCCTCAACCACAACCTCTACCTCTATCGCTAACTGAATTTGAGTAGAAGGCTTGTTCTGAAGTGTTCTTGCTTTAGGAGAAAGAGTCGTCACCCAAATAGTTATCTTCTATGATTAACATAGACACTGAATCCTAAAAGTTGGAAACATTGTCTCTTCCTCTTTATTGCACTATGGCAAATGAGACATAGTTTATTGTTAGAGATTAATATGGATACCCATTACTTATATGGATCTTAATGTCCATAAGACTTAGACTTGTAGCTCTCATGTTCCTGTAGGTTGAGTCATTGAGTACTATTTTACTAGTGTGATACTAGTTGAGGTGGTAATGCCAACGGTGGATATGGCAACTATTGTGGTCTATACATACCTCTTGGTAAGGGGTTTCGGTAGGCAGGCACTAAAGTTTGTGTCAAAGGTTGAGGAGCTGGCTAGTGGGTTTGGTAACGCTAATGGATGCATTGGCATAGGGTGTATCTATCATGGTGCCAAATCTACCCTACTGCCTGTTTACAAACAATGAGCTATGTCATAGCTCTCATTGGTGGGTGGTGAGAAATGAGCTTAATAATGTCTCTATCTAGGCCTTAGCAAATGGAGAACACTCCATGCTTGTATAGTTTTAATGAGGATCTATTGGGTGAGAATCCCACAATGAAGCTGTGTCGCAAGACCTCATAGTTGGGCTTTTTAAGTGCATTTAGAGACCTAAACCACTAGCCTGCTTTACCTTCAAGGGAAAGTCCAAATGAACAAATCTTGGTGGGATCATCAATCCTATCCATGGCTTCGCAAACTTGATTAAACTTCTCTAGATATTGAATGGAATCTCTAGAGTTCCATCAAAATTTGTTCATCATCCTTAAGATATGGATTGGCTTTGTTTTGCCCAACTCTAAACCTCTAGGTGCTATGTTACCCCCCTTTCCATTTCAAATTTTATTCTAAGCATGTCTTCTGCATATTCACACAATGATAATGTAAGGGTGGTGGTTTCACAAAACCTTCTATTTTCAAGTTTGAATTTCTTGATGAAATTAAACCTTCTATTTTCAAGTTTGAATTTCTTGATGAAATTCATGGATCAAGCTCCCTAATGACAATCAAATATCTAATTAGATTCTAATCCCGATCTAATCCTACACTAATGAAAACACTAATCTAAGGTGGATAAAAATGAACAATACTCATGGTGAGATGAGTGTGTCCTAATTAAGTTTGGATTCAAGTTTCGTTAGGTTACAAGATGGAAATTTGTACTCATAGAAAGACTTGAGATAATGTGCTTATATTCCAATGCTTCAAATGTCCTCTTTTTATATAAGAAAAGTACAACAAAACTATAATAGCTCATGTGGGATAAACTTGGCTAGGTGACTTGGCACTCTAGCATCACTCATTTTAACACCCGCCCTTGATGGTAGATTGGGTACAATTTTTAGGCTTTCACTCTTCCTCTCTCTCCCCTTGTGCTAGGCTACTTTGGCTTTTATGCTACTTTGGCATTATAGCTACTGTGGCTATGAATTTCAGCTTGACTGCATCATATGGCCTCAGAGACTGATTACATCACACTTTTTGTAGTAGAGACAAGAGGGGTGAAAAGTACAATGGTTCTTTCTCTAGAAGAGCACGTCTTCAGCTGGGATAGCTTTGGCCTCGATGTAGTTTGCCTACTTCTTTTTTTGATAGCAATCTTCTTCTAGGTGACCAATTTTTCACAATAGTCACAAACAAGCTTTGGTTTATCTTTATTGCAACATTCATTCTTGGTATGACCAAGTTTTTCACAGTGATAGTATCTTGGAAGTTGAGATGTTAATTCATTTGTTCTTTGAAATCTCTCACCCTTTGTATACAGTGCTTGCTCACTTGAATGTGATTTGAATGACTCTTTATTTTTTAATTTGGATTCTTGTTCAAGTAGAGATGATTCTACATCTTGAAGTTTAGTGTTGGGCACATTTTTAAGTGTAGCAACAATTGATTCATAAGGTTCTTTGTCAACACTTTTTACCAATACAACAATAGATTCATCTTCCTCTCAATGACTTTCTTTAATGCGCTAAGTTTTTGTTTGATACCTTTGGATTTACTGATGTGTTGTGCCATGGTCTCAATCTCCTTGTTGTCGAGCTTGTAAAATTGCATGAGAAGGTTGATCTTTGAGCTGTTTGAGCTCTTTGAGTCGGTGCCAAAAATCTTGTTGAGTTCTTGCCATGCCAACTTGGCTTCCTTGATGCCAGCAATGTGACTAATCACATCATCACCAAGATTTTGAGCTATGAGGCCCAATGCTTTGTTGTTTTGAAGTGGCTCAACCTCCATTTCTTCATCCTTAATAAGGTGCCAAGGCCCCTTACACATAAGCAAGTACATGGTCTTGCTCGCCATGTGAAAAAACCATCACCATTAAATCTTGAGATGACTTCTACATGCTCCATGATTGGAAGGGGATCTTACCTTGAGCCTTGCTTTTAGTGCTCAGGCAGTGTCTTACCCTTTTACAAGTGATTTGCAAACTAGGGATAAACCCAATGCGGTGAAAATTCACTTAAGTTTGAGTAATGCAAATGGTTGAGATGAATTTTGATGCAACAAAAGTTTCCCGCAATGGAATAACACTCTAATTTTTCAATTTTGCCTTTGGTTTAGTTCAATTTCTAGTAATACAACACTAATGATAGTAATTAATGCTTAATCATGATGATTAACAGTCCGATTTTTTGGAGGCTTCAATTGAGCTTGTGGAAGCTACCATTAAAAGGGATTTTTAGCAAGGCTTATTTCCCTTGGCTATACTAGGAGCAAAGATTTGACTAGGACAATGAGCTCAAAAAACACAAACAAAGGCGGATTTATGCAGTTAGGTGGCGACTGGTTTTTGGGCTCTCCCGCATTGTATGGTGCATCAATGCTGCTCACAAGATTCAAGATGTGGGATGCTTATACTATGCTCTACGCTTGGCTAAGAGAATTTTCTTTAATTCAAAGCGTAGAGGTAGAATGGCTCAAAAGACCAGGTTACGAAAATGCACCTATTTCGGCCTATAGAGAGAGAAATTGTCTAATTGCTATGGTGAGATTGGAGAGAAATATGAGGCCAATGTATGCCTAAAATATCTCTCCCAATGGTGCCTAAAATATCTCTCCAATGGTGCCTTCACTGAGGAGAATGATCAGCTCAAAGCTTGGCCACAAATGGTGAAGAAGAGATAAGATATGGATTAGTGGCTTAATGAGAATGATTAGGGTTAATGAGATTGAAATCAAGCTGAGAAGGCTAAAGCTAAGCTAATGGATAGCTGGACCTAGGCTCTAATACCATGATGAAATTCATGGATCAAGCTCTCTAATGACAATCAACTATCAAATTAGATCCTTATCTTGATCTAATCCTACACTTATGACAACTTAGGTTTTGATACCATGATCAAGCTCCCTAATGACAATCAACTATCTAATTAGATCCTAATCTTGATCTAATCCTACACCGAAGGTGGATAAAAATGAACAATACTCATGGTGATGAGTGTGTGCTAATTAAGTTTAGACTCAAGTTCAGTCAGGTTACAAGATGGAAACTTGTACTCATAAAAAGACTTGAGATGTTGTGCTTATATTCCAATGCTTGAAATGTCCTCTTTTATACGAGGAAAGTACAACAAAGCTATGATAGCTCATGTGGGATAAAGTTTGCTAGGTGACTTGGCACTCTAGCATCACTCAGTTCAACATTTCTAGCCCATGGGACTGGGTTGTGTGGTTTTCAATGGCATTGTCAATCAAGGTATATGGGTTTTGGCATCCTCTCTCTCTCTCTCTCTCTCTCTCTCTCTCTCTATCTATCTATCTATCTATCTCTCTCTCTCATGAGAAGTGCAAAAGAGGCTAGAGAAAATAGAATACAAGTGGATCTAGGGAGATGGGTATGAAGAGATGTCTCTCTCATTGTAGAGAGAGAGAGGAACCATTGCCAACAATAGCTTCAATATATAATATAGAGGGGCTTGCATTCCTTTGTAACATGTGGCAATCTTTTTAGGCCTCTCTACTTTCTAGACTAGCATTTACACGTCCTCCCTCTCTCTTTTCAAATCAAATAAAAAGTCTACTACCAGTCTCTTCAATATGAGGGAGAAAACTAGACGTTAGAGTTAACCTCTCTCTCTTCCAAACTCCCTCTCTCCCCTTGAGGGATATTGCCATTGCTCCACCACAAAGGCGACAGCTAGACTATGTGGAGCCAGGGCATTTTATGGCCTTCATGGGTCCGTTAGGTTCAATTGCCCCCCCTTCTGTCTTTCCGCTCCACGCCAATGGGCATCTCCGTGTTCATGAACAAGGATGTGAGTGGCATAGTGGCCCTTACGTTCCTCAGCGCATCACCAAGGCCATCACACCTACTACCAGGACATTTAGGCTACTCGCAGGCATCACACTGCGAGTAGCAGATCAATTCATTCTCTAAGCTTTGCGCATTCTCCTCGAAAGATCATGCACGATGTTTTGGCTTCACAGTGATGCCTTCCTCCTCCTCTCCTTAGACACTTTCTCCTCCTCCATATATCTATCCTTCATGACCACGCCGAAGCAGGGCACCAGCTTAAGGCCGCCGTCTCCAGCATGATAGTCTTCATCAACATGATAGTTGCAATTAATCCTCTGGGTGACAAGCACCCTCGAGTAGGCCATAGAGAACTCTCAATGAGGAAAAAACAAAATTCCTCTAACCCGTTTGCGGCCTTTGGCCTGCGTAACTTCCTAGCGTGTCTCAAACTTTCTCTATTGCCACATGGCAATATTTTTAGCCCTGTCAAACTTTTCTAGGTGTTCTAGGCCCTGTCAGACGATAGAGGCAGTAAATGACTGGAGGATAATGAGCCATTAGCCAAGGCCTTGGGAATTCAAATTTTAAAATGTCTAATAAACAGAGAGATAGACAGAGAGACGTTAGACCTTGGGCTTCTCTTTACCAACTTTTCTTTATCAATGACACATTGGATGCCGACTCTCCCTCCCTTCTACTTTCTCTAGCCCCTTCTCCAGCACAACCAACACAGGCCAAAAGTTAGTCTTATGCATGGCATCTGTATAGCAACCCATCGTTGGTAGGCCTGGCGGCCCAGGCTCCGGGTGCGGCAAGAGCACATTTATGCGCTAACTCTCCCTCCCTTCTTCGTTCTCTCTAGCCCCTATGCTAGCATAGCCCCAACACAGGCCACAAGTTGGTCTTCTGAAGCTCAATCTCTCTTGCTTTTTCTACGTGGTGGGAAGTGGCTTTTGCACATTCAACGGCACGTCTAACACCAGGCACCAACTACAACGGGGCCATTAATGCGTATCACGAAGAGAATGCCGCTAGGAAGCGAGGGGACCCACAACGGCAACAACACCCAAGGCTGGTTTGATTATTTCAATGTATCAGGGCACCTCCATATAATGAGACCTCACACGGTCCCCCTCACCTCCACCAATTGCATGACCATCCAACGCACGTTGCAGCGTAGAACCATCCGCCCGCTTCGCAGCCAAGTTGCAGTGCCTCGGAGGGCCAGTCATCAACATAGCGGCCAGAAATGCAAGGAGTAAGAAGAAACGAACAAAGCGCACAACCATCCGCCCGCTTCGTAGTAGCCAAGTTGCCTGCAATCGTGCAACCGAAGGTCGGCATGGCGAGAGTACACGAATGGTGCTAGAGGTCGGCATGGCGAGAGTATAGCGCCCAAGCGAGCCACTCATCAACATAGCGGCCAGAAATGCAAGGATTGAGAAGAAACGAACAAAGCGCACAACCATCTACCCACTTTGCAATAGCCAAGTTGCCTGCATTCGTGTAGCTAGAGGTCAACATGGCGAGAGTAAACGAATGCAGCTAGAGGCCGGCATGGCGAGAGTACAGCGCCCAAGCAGGCCACTCATCAACATAGCGGCCAGAAATGCAAGGATTGAGAAGAAACGAGCAAAGCGCACAACCATCCACCCACTTTGCAATAGCCAAGTTGCCTGCATTCATGTAGCTAGAGGTCAACATGGCGAGAGTACACGAATGCAGCAGCTAGAGGTCGGCATGGCGAGGGTACAGCGCGCCCAAGCGAGCCACTCATCAACATAGCGGCCAGAAATGCAAGGATTGAGAAGAAACGAACAAAGCACACAACCATCCACCCACTTTGCAATAGCCAAGTTGCCTGCATTCGTGTAGCTAGAGGTCAACATGGCGAGAGTACACGAATGCAGTAGCTAGAGGTCGGCATGGCGAGAGTACAGTGCCTAGGTGGGCCAACCATCAACATAGCAGCAAAAGAAATGTAAGGATGTGCACCTTCGAGTATGATGGCTTGAGCACCTAGCAAGTCGATGAGGCCTTTCTTGCTCAGGCCTGCTAGCGAGCTCTCTGCACAGACAGTCTCACACACTTAGAGAGAGAGGGAGATGCTAGGAGTGTGTTTTTGACACAGAGAAGGAGGAGAAGAGTAGATAAAAGGAGAGGTGTGCATAAGAGGGTGGAAGAGTGAATGGGGCCATTGAGGTGAGCGTGCAATTCGAATTTGGCAAAGAGTGGCGCCATGGCATCCATGAACGCACACACCATAGCTTGCAACTCGCGTTGTGCAATCTTCCTCTGCCCCATAGCTCTTCCCCAAGGTGCTCTCTAGCTCTCTCTCCAAAAACAGAGTAGCCAAAGTGAAAGCCAATTAGTCCAGGGACCAACACTGATTTTCTAATCCATATGAAATTATTCCTTGATTCCCCATCTAAGGGTCCTAATGGCCTTTTTCCATCCCTTGCTCCACTAGAGCCATTCTTTCTGTGATCTCCAGTTCCCCCAGGATGGTGTGGACGCTAGTCTAGTCTGAAAGCAGAGCAATGGAGAGGCTTGCAAGAGGGGCATGCAATGTAGGATGGGAGAAGCTCATGCGAAATTGCATGAAGGTACACACCTCCAATTCTCTTCGCACAATGCTATTTGAGATTGAAAATAGTAATGTTTATTTTGAGATGTTAGGTGTTGCAAACAAATTCTTTGTTTAGTGCATGAATCGATGCTAGAATATGGATTTTATCGAAAAATCACAGGCAACCCTTACCAAGCAATAATATGCTAATGGTTGGAAAGACCATTACCCGATAATAGTTTTGTTAAAATAAATAAAGAATAAGGACTATGCCCTTTGCCCAAAAAGACAAATGGTGATGCTACCTTATATGTACAAATTTAACATGTGTACTTGGCATCCAGTTTTAGAGGAAATGATTAGCAGATACCTGCCAATGTAGTTGTCACCGCTCCAAAGAATATTGTGGTCTTCTGAATACCTTGTATAGGGGGGACCAAATTTTATATCCACCATTAAGATGATGAAAGTAGAAAGCTTCTTGATCAGAGTTAGGCCCATCAGTAAGATCATAAAGTAACTCTTGAGCTCCACATCTTGTACCTTTGTGAGGCACATCTGAATATTGTGGTCTTCTGAATACCTTGTAGGGGGGACCAAAATTTTATATCCACCATTAAGATGATGAAAGTAGAAAGCTTCTTGATTAGAGTTAGGCCTATCAGTAAGATCATAAAGTAAATCTTGAGCTCCACATCTTGTACCTTTGTGAGGCACATCTATGAGAGTGATCAACAAGTGTATGAACCTATGGTAGCCACAAAATTTGGACCAAAAATCTATCTCAATACATAATAGCAAACCTAGCAAACCTTCAAATGTTGGGGCATTTCCTGGATCATGTGAAGATAGAGGGTTTAATCCTTGGATAATTAAAGATACAGTATGGATTCCTATTCCTCTTATCTGTGAATTCCTTCCTTGTCCATCGTCTAGGATATGGCATTTAACATTGATCAACCCTTAATCTATAGAGGCAGTGGAAATAAGCATAGGCATATTGTTCAACTTGTAAGTATTGTTGCCTTGCCATTCAGGTTGTTCACCCTGCCATCCCTAATTCCTTTCATTGTCTTTTGGCAGTAAAGCATATCCACTCCTCCCTTCTATTGGATGATCTTTCTTCCATCTATCAAATGCATGATCTATAAGAAATGCCACTATTTGTACATCTAATAGGTTAGCTAGATGAGGGTTCTTGAACTATGTTTGATTGGCTATAGGCACCAATAAATCTGTAGCCTTTTATCTATGCTTTTCTATATGTTCTTTCATATTACCCATAGGTGGATAAGCTAAGTATGGCCTCTTTTCAATCATTTTGGCTATGGGAGTTTGTACTCCAATAGAGGGATCATAAAGAGAAGTAGGGTCAAATTTGGTTACCTACATTAATGCTTGAAAAAAAATTTGAGGCTGTACCCATGGATTTATTTCTTTGATCACTTCAAAGTAATCCTTATCTGGCAGCAACTCAAAGACATCCTCTCCTGCAAATATTTGTTCAATATTGTCAGTTTTTCCATGGGAGTGTCCTTAAACGCTGGCACCTCTACAAAAGTGTTGGGATCGGCTACTTGTTCCTCTTTCATAAATGTGTCCTCATCCCACCGTTAGTCAGTATCTAGAAAGTTATAATCCTGATGTTGCTCTCCTCTTGGAACATAAGGAACAATTTCTAAGCCACTTGTACATTGTGATGAAAGAGCTAGAGCTTCTAAGTGATTTGAATCTGTAAAGCAAGGATAGGTTAATTTTTGTAATCTTTGTTCATTTTCTTGTCGGCTACTTGCAAGGTCCCAAAGGCCATGATATTTATTTTGCAGCTCATGGATTTCTTGTGTGTCTACTTGAGGATAATCGAGCCAATCAACATAAACTCTTGTATCTACATCTGAAGGCATATTCTTTAAATAGTTATGTATGTTGTAGAGAAGTTTGACAAACCCAAGGGATGGTAAAAAGGGTTATTTGTGCCTAGAAAGTGCTAGTAGACATTTCTCAGTTCTTGCACACCATATACTTCTAACCACCAAACATTACCTTCAATCCATGTGGTGAGCGGCTTCAAAAATTATATAATTCAAGAGGGGCTGATAATACTAATGGTGGATCACTTTCATTCCATACCTATGTTAATATAATGTTTCTAGCCCCAAGTTCTGAAATTGGGGACAAATGGATGCATAGGCAAGAGCAAATAATGTCTAACATCCTGCACCAAAGAACAAACCAAAGACTAGAGTGGGCCTAGCATAATGTGATGGATATGACATTAAGGTCTACATATTTTCCTATGTTAAGCCTTGAAAATTAAACTGCAAGGTGATTACTAACACATTTAAGCAGCTTAGTATCATTTTAATTGATGTGTAAATGTTTCTGGGTGCCACTGGTGTTGATTGAAGAAAGTAATTGTCTGACTGGTTTTAGTTGGCAAGATGATTGAGCAGGGTTTGTAGGCTTGGTTAAACCCTGATGGTTGTTATGTTGAAGACTTTAAACACAAGTGCAGGTTGGTTGCAAAAGGCAACAGAGTGGGTAGAATGTTTACATTGAATGTAAACATGCCTGAAGTGAGTGCTGCGATGTTTGCAAATGGTTTAGGAATTGTTGCAGACACAGACAATTGGCATAAAAGAATTGGACATGTGAATGTGTAGAGAATGAAGTCTATGCAGACTAAAGAAATTGTGACAGGGCTGCCAAAGTTTAAAGTTGAAGGTATGCAAAAAATATGTGAAGCATGCCAATTTGGAAAGCAAACAAACCATGTATTTCCATGTGACGAAAATGTGAGTAGAAATGCACTAGATGTTGTGCATTCAGATGTATGGGGTCCTACGAAGACCATGTCTATGGGAGGCTGTAGGTATTATGTGACATTTATTGATGACCACACAAGGAACGTGTGGGTATATGTAAGATTCCTCCCCAGCCTCTCAAAATGTCTAGCATCTTCTCCTGTAATCAATCCCCTCTTCATAAATATAAAAGACCTTGTTTCTAACTGTTTTGACTTAGAGAGAGAGAATATTCTAGAGAGAGAATATTCAGATTTTAAATATTTATAGATAGAAAAATTTCTCATCTTATTAAAATAAGTTCCCCTGAAACAGAAATTCAAAAAGAACTTTCCAATGTGCAATTGGAATTAATTGGAAATGAGTATGAAGGACCTTAGCCTAAGGGTCTAGATTTTCAGAAATTTTTGGATTATGGTCCAATTAAGGTTCCTATGGGCCAATAGCATCAATCCATGTGTAAGGAGGAGATAAATCCAATTTTGTAAAAGAAGATACCCAAAAATGAGTAAATGCTCACATAAGATGAAGAGTTGACTATGTACAAGGTTTATTAGTAAGAAACTATGAGTAATATAAAAAATATGAGATATTTTGGGTATCCAAAAATGAGTAAATGCTCACATAAGATGAAGAGTTGAAAATGTACAAGGTTTATTAGTAAAAAACTATGAGAAATATTAAAAATATGAGATATTTGGGGTATCCAAAAATGAGTAAATGCTCACACAAGATGAAGAGTTGAAAATGTACAAGGTTTATTAGTAAAAAACTATGAGCAATATTAAAAATATGAGATATTTTGGGTATAATGATTCCATTTTGACACATATGTAAGGAAGGGGAGTTCTTTAAAGGAGGTGCATATTTCACATGCTTGAACGAGTTTTAAACTCAAAAATAATGTGATATTTTTATCTCTCCTCTCTCTTGAACCAAACCAAATCAAAATGGAACCAAACCGAATCAAAAAGTAACCAAACTAGATCCAAATCTAGTCCAAATTCAACCAAACTGAATCTGGAAAATTCTAGAATTCAGTTAGCTTTGGTTAGAGCTTCCCTCTCCTATAAATAGAACATGAGTCCTTGAAAAAAAGAAAAGAAGAATTTTACTATACTAGAGTTATGCTGAAATAATGCTAGTTTCTACTATTCTCTAAAATTCTCTCCAAATTGAAGAAATTGGAGCTTCCCTCTTTCTTCAATCCCCATTGGTGGCTCCATCAACATACTTAACCAATTGATTGGTTGGGGGCCTCTACCGTGAATAAAGAATCAAACAATTTGTAAGGTAAATGGTGAATTTTGATCTTTTCTATAATTTTCTCAATGCTTCTCTCTTCTCAACCCCTCTCAAGCTTGAGAAGCTTAATTGGAATGGTTTTTGAATGCTATTGAAGTTAATTGATGAATGGTAGTGAAGAGTTACATAATTTGATGAATGCTATTGAAGTTAATTGATTAATGATAGTTAAGAATTACATAAATTTCCATTTATGCTTAATTCAAATGGTTTTTATGTAATTTCTCTCTCTCACTCAAGAAATGGTCATACTCATGACCCATTCTCAATCCAAATGAATCTTTTCATAAAGCTTTTCCTTAATCCAAGATTAATCTATACTTGAGGCTAAATTAATGGCTTTTTTCTATGCTTTTAGTTTATGTATTTCATGAATATTGATGATTCAATCCATTATGGATTAATGATCCAATTAGGGATCATTCTAATTAATTCCTTAATGATAAGCTTTATCCCTTAGAAAAATTGAGATTTATCAGTCATCATAGCAGCGGAGCTATGGTAAGATTTTTATAAAAATTATGCATAAAATAATTTCATTCAAAGCATGAAAAGAGGACTTCCTACCATATTCTAGTAATTATCATCCTAGATTAATTGAAAGATATTCATTGTAAGCCTAGAGAAATTGATTTTTATATTATGCATAATTGATTTTCATGCATAGAGGTATGCATAAAAGATTATTATTTTAACATAAAAGTGTTACTTTTATCATAATTAGATTTCATGCATAGAGGTATGCATAAAAGATTATTATTTTAACATAAAAGTGTTACTTTTATCATATTGGATTTCATGCATAGAGGTATGCATAAAAGATTATTATTTTAATATAAAAGTGTTACTTTTATCATATTTGAATTTCATGCATAGAGGTATGCATAAAAGATGATTATTTTATTATAAAAGTGTGACTTTTATCATAATTGAATTTCATGCATAGAGGTATGCATAAGAGATGAATATTTTATTATAAAAGAGTTACTTTTAGCATAATTGAAATTCATGCATAGAGGTATGCATAAGAGATGAATATTTTATTATAAAAGAGTTACTTTTAGCATAATTGAATTTCATGCATAGAGGTATGCATAAGAGATGATTATTTTATTATAAAAGTGTTACGTTTATCACAATTGAATTTCATGCATAGAAGTATGCATAAAAGTTGATTATTTTATTATAAAAGTGTTACTTTTATCATATTTGAATTTCATGCATAGAGGTATGCATAAAAGTTGATTATTTTATTGTAAAAGTGTTACTTTTATCATATTGGATTTCATGCATAGAGGTATGCATAAAAGATTATTATTTTAATATAAAAGTGTTACTTTTATCATATTTGAATGTCATGCATAGAGGTATGCATAAAAGATGATTATTTTATTATAAAAGTGTGACTTTTATCATAATTAAATTTCATGCATAGAGGTATGCATAAGAGATGAATATTTTATTATAAAAGAGTTACTTTTAGCATAATTGAATTTCATGCATAGAGGTATGCATAAGAGATGAATATTTTATTATAAAAGAGTTACTTTTAGCATAATTGAAATTCATGTATAGAGGTATGCATAAGAGATGAATATTTTATTATAAAAGAGTTACCTTTAGCATAATTAAATTTCATGCATAGAGGTATGCATAAGAGATGATTATTTTATTATAATAGTGTTCCGTTTATCACAATTGAATTTCATGCATAGAAGTATGCATAAAAGTTGATTATTTTATTTTAAAAGTGTTACTTTTATCATATTTGAATTTCATGCATAGAGGTATGCATAAAAGTTGATTATTTTATTGTAAAAGTGTTACTTTTATCATATTGGATTTCATGCATAGAGGTATGCATAAAAGATATTCTTTTTATACTAAAAGTGTGATTTTTCATCATAAATGGATTTTATGCATAACTTAGATGCATAAGAGAAATTATTTTATTCTAAAAGTGTAATTCCTACCAAATTGAATTTATGCATAAGAAGATGCATAAAAGATTGATTTTTAATTCAAAAGTGTCATTCTCATCTAAATTGAATTTATGCATAGGAAAATGCATAAAAGATTGAAATTTAATTCAAAAGTGTCATTTTCATTTAAAATGAAATTATGCATAGGAAGATGCATAAAAGATTTATTTTTACTTCGAAAGTATTAATCTCCTTAAATAGAATTTATGCATAAATAAATGTGTAAAGAAATCTTATATCAAATATAAGAATTCTCTTGTATTCTATAAATAGATATGAGATGTGATAGGATGTGATAAGAGGTGTATAAGATGTGATAAGAGGTGATAAGATGCTTATGAAATAAGTTAGGAGGTGATAAGATGAATTAAGATGTATATGGGATGAGGTAAGAAGTGTATGTGATAGGATAAGATGTATATGGGTTGTGATAGGGCGAGAATGGATGTGATGTAAAAGATTAGATGTGAAGGCATATGGGGTTATATCAATGGGAATGTGAAAATGGATGTATGTATGTGGATGTGTGGATGTGTGGATGTGGAGATGGGAGTGTGGATGTATGAATGTGAAAATGGATGTATGCATGAAGATGTATATGCATAGATGTGAATGTGGATGTAGATGTGGATGTATAGATGTGAATGGGAATGTGGATGTAGATGTGGATGTATAGATGTGAATGTGAAAAGTGGATGTGGATGTATGTATGTATGTGGATGTAGATGTGGATGTATAGATGTGAATGGGAATGTGGATGTGAATGTATGTGAATGTGGATGTAGATGTTGATGTGGACGTATGTGAATGTGGATGTATGTGAATGTGGATGTAGATGTTGATGTATAGATGTGAATGTGGAATGTGGATGTGGATGTATGTATGTATGTGGCTGTAGATGTGGATGTATAGATGTGAATGGGAATGTGGATGTGGATGTATGTATAGATGTGAATGGGAATGTGGATGTGGATGTATGTATGTATGTGGATGTGGATGTATGAATGAGGACGTGATAGTGGATGTATGCATGTGGATGTGGATGTATGGATGTGGATATGGATGTGTATGTATGAATGTGGATATGGGATGTGGATGTATAAATGAGGATGTGAAAATGGAGATAAGCATGTAGATGTGGATGTATGGATGTGAATGTGGATGTGGATGTGGATGTATGGATGTGGATACGGATGTGTATGTATGAATGTGGATATGGGATGTGGATGTATAAATGAGGATGTAAAAATGGATATATGCATGTAGATGTGCATGTATGGATGTGAATGTGAATGTGTATGTGAATTAATGTGTCGTCGATATGAGGAAATGGATGAGAATGAGTACACATTGAATGGAATGTGGAATAAGTAATGTGGACTAAGGAGGGATAATGTGGAAAGACGAGAGTTCGATTTAGAAACTGTATTTTGTGACTGTTTGTAAATGACTGTTTTATGTCCAGAATGCTGGGGAAGCATTTTGACTGTCTTGTGGATTAAGGTCATGAAGACCTAATTGTTAAAGTTGCAACTGCTGACGGAGAGTCAATGGAGGACGTCTCGCGTAGCAAGGTCGACCGAGGTCTTGACCAGCCTCGGTTCGATTTAAATGGTGAGCTTCCGGTATGGTGGATGAGGGACCAAGGAAACAGCCTATGAGTGAAGCGCTAGGTCACCTGCGAAGGATCCTAGAGGGTGCTGACCATACGGTGCTCGGGCTCTAGGTCGCCGAAGATACCCACACGTGCATCGTGGAAGATATTGGAACAAGGAATAAGAGTTGTTTTCTGAAACCGGGCATGGATCTCGTTGATTGACCTTGCTGGTCCTCAATGGATGAGTCCATGGCTCTTTTATATGGATCTGTGGGTTGATCTTGCTGATCTTCCACGGAGATTCCTTTCTGTTATATGAATATATTGCCGGTTACTATGAGCTAGGAACTATGGAAAAGGCCCCTGAGTTCTGGTTGCCAATGATGCATTAAGTATACCGATGAATGAATGACTGGAAATAAGGATTCAACCAGAGACTATGAGGATTGTCATCAATGACATAATGGTTTCATTAAAGGATTGTTTTAAAGTTAGCTGATGCTAAGAAAAAGGCAATTTCATATTGGGTGTGTAAGTGGTGTGACTAGTTTTATGTTTGCATGAACTTCTGGCTAGGGGGCCTTGGAACTCTTTTCCTTGGTACCCGGGACAAAACCTAACCAAATTCTTAATTGGATCCCATCACTACAGTGGTTGGACGGTTGGTTAACCCATGGGACTGGATGGGGTTAGGCTGGACTGATGGATCCGTAAATCGAGACTCAATTTCTGTTATTACGATAGATGAAGTAAGTCCCGGATAGTAATTGTTCTATGGATAGGAATCAACGGCTATGCCTCTTGATGGGAAAAAAAGCGTTAATCCCAATGATCCAAGTGCAAGTTTCTTCCCTGATCTGACCGAGTATCTTTATAGGTGTAGTCGGATCAGTTTGATCACTAATGGTCTTGACTACATTAGAGTAAAAAGTTATCCCGGAGGAATCGCTTGTGCTTTCCGGATAAGGGAAGTTTTTCCGGGTTCGGTTTTGGAAAAATCGACGGATTAGTCTTTTGTCCGGATATCCGTGGTGGACGAGGCCCCGAGTGTGGGACCCTGCCTCGCGCTAGAAGTGCTACTTCCACTGCTAGTACCCCGAATCCGTTGCGCGGTGGGAACACGGATCTCACAGTTGGTATCAGAGCTTTTTGGTTAATGAGGATCAACCGAGAAGCCAAATATATCAAAAATTTATCAAGAATCAAAAAGGTTGTAATTGTGTGATATAACTCATACAAATTGATATTCAATCTCAAAATTCATAAATTAGTAATTGGGTCTTCAAATGGAAGTACCGCAATTATATGGAACCATTAGAAGGAGGAAAAGTAAGCATGCTTAAGGAGGCATCTTTAGAGGAAGTTGCAAAGAGTCAAGAGCCAGTGTCGGATGAGCAATCGTCTGATCAACCTCCCATAGCACGCGTAGGAAAAGGCCCTCACTTCCAGCTTGGTGTAACACCTTTCCCTGATAGATTAAAAGTACCACATGCTAAGAAGGTCGGGATAGGTGCTAAAGTTGATCCAAAACCTCAATTTGATTTATGGGATATATTGGAACGGTGTGAGGTGTCATATTAGTCTACCTACATTAGCGGAGATCTCTCCAATATGTCGAAAGCAGATGTATCAACGACGCACGTCGACGTTCGCGGTGAGAAAAGAAGTGACCCCTAAAGAACCTTTGGAAACAGGAGTGCAAGTAATTGATATGTTTATGGATTCTGAGGCTCCGACTATTACGGTAGAAATTGGACATCATCAGGTCATGGGGGTACAGCTAGATGGAGGAGCTGCGGTGAATCTCATGACTGAACACACGATGGAAGAGTTGGGCCTAAAGGGTTTAGAGCCCACAAATATCATGTTGCGAGTAGCAGATCAACGTCGAGTGAAACCCTTAGGTCTGCTTCAAGGAGTAAAGACTATAATAGCTGGATTGGAGTTTTGTGTTACCTATCTAGTAGTGCGACCGCATTCCTATGGTGCAGCGTTTCCAATCTTGGTAGGACGACCTTGGTTAGTACAAGCTCGATGTGTTCAAAAGTGGCATAAAGGGATAATAACCATAGGTCCACGCACGGATAGAGTTCAATTGAGGGTTGTGTCTAAAGAATTCTTGAGGGAGTTCACTAAACCACCTTCTACAACCGAAGAAATGATGGGATATGGAAGTGATACATCCGTTGGTGAGGAAGTAGTCCAAGAACGCTTTGCATTAAATAAAGATAAGTATGCTCGTTTTCTTCAAAATGGGTATCAAATGCAAATGGTTGATACGGATGAGCCTATAATGCAAAAGAGAGAGTGCTCTAACTTTGCTTTGGATGCCGGTATGGGAGAATATCGAGTGCATTTTTCTTCGGAGAATGACTCTGACAATGACATTACCGATTGTTTGTCATCACCAGAGGAGTGTGTAGTGGATTGCTTTTGCATGGATACAATCAAGCAGAGGAGAGCAGACGATGGGGATAAAGCGAGGCACCAAGAGCTATATGCCCTTATTGAGAAATTGCAAGAGCAGTTAGAGCAAGAACGAGTTTTTTCTAGTGAGTCGATGGACGCATTATTAAAGAAGGTGAAGCTGCTAGAGGAAGATAGGGGACGAGCTGAGATAAAAATTAGACATTTGTAAGATTTGACCTTGCAACTTGAAGACTGCCGTCATGAAGAAGAAACTTCTTGGGAAGCCTTACTTCGAGAAAAAGATCGTGAGATTGGTCGTTGTCGCGACAGGAACTCAAATATAATGCGAGGTATACTCGAAAGTTGCTCAGAGAATGTGAGAGATATAAGCAAAAAGATAACAAGAGTGAGGATGGCTCGTCGTTGCAAAAGATGAGTAGAAGGAAAAATAAGTCATTTTCCAGAGAGTTCTTGAAAGCACAATACAATGAAACAATAGGAGGTGATGGAGGAGAGTTCAATGATTGGAGTGATTCCAAGATGATTGAGGTAGTGAGGGATGCTTTTATGGTCCAAATTGAGGAGCCTATCAATGATGAAGAGGAAATAGACCCTTTAATGGTGATACCTTATACCCATGAAAGTCTTGTAAGTGCTCATTCTTCGCACGAAGAGGAGAAGTTTCTAGAAAATGTTTGTTTCAAAGTGAGAGACCATCCACCAACGATCAGCCTTTGTTTCTGATGCATTAGAAATTACTCAGCGCTGGGAAGTTGAAGAGGGAAAATGCTTTACATTGGGGAGTCAATTGCAAGAACGAACCTTAACTAGATTGAGAGAGGTTCTGCAAACATACAAACATGTCTTTGCTTGGTCCTATAAAGACTTACAGGGAGTGAAACCTGAGATATGCTAGCATTACATTGATTTAGAGCCAAACGCTAGGCCGGTATGCCAACGTCAAAGGCGCACAAACCTTGTCTATGTAGAGCTTGTGAAAGCAGAAATAACAAAGCTGTTAGATGCGGGTTTCATTTATCCTATGGCATATAGTGAGTGGGTTTCCCCAATTGTAATTGTTCCAAAGAAAAATCGTAAGATTAGAATTTGTGTGGATTATCGAAAGCTAAATGATAAGACTAAGAAGGATCACTTTCTATTGCCTTTCACTGATCAAGTTCTAGACCGAGTAGCAGGGCATAAATTGTATTCCTTCTTAGATGGTTTTAGCGGTTATAATCAAATACAAATCCACCCAGATGATCAACCAAAACCCACTTTTACAACAGAATGGGGAACTTATGCTTATCGAGTGATGCCATTTGGATTATGTAATTCTCCATCTACTTTCCAACGGGTGATGATGGCTTCATTTCAAGAGTTTTTACAAAAGTGGATGGAAATCTTTTTGAACGATTTTTCAGTTCAAGGGGATGAGGAGGATATGCCTGAGAAGTTGGCTAAGGTCTTTGATCGTTGTCAGCAAACCAGTATTTCCTTGAATCCGGAGAAATGTGTTTTTGGCATTAAGAAAGGAATCTTGTTAGGTCACGTGATTTCATCTGAGGGCATTACTGTGGATGATAGTAAGATCAATAAGATACGTGATCTGCCTACTCCTACAACCATGAAGCAATTACGAGGGTTTTTGGGACATGCTTATTATTATCGCCGATTCATATTGAATTTTGCTTCGGTGGTAAACCCTTTAACTACTCTTCTTCGGAAGGATGTACCCTTTGAATGGTCACAAGATTGTCAGGAGGCTTTTGATACGATCAAAGATCGATTGATAAAAGCACCAGTTTTGATACCCCCAGATTGGTCTAAACCTTTTCATATTCATGCAGATGCTTCACACACAGCTGTAGGAGCAGTTCTTTGTCAAGCAGACGATAAGAAGGTAGACCATCCGATTTATTATGCGAGTCGCAATTTGACAGAGACAGAGAGAAGTTACACTACAACGGAGAAGGAATGTTTATCCATGGTATTTGCTGTGAATAAATATCGACATTATTTATTGGACAAGTTTTTTACAATTTATGTGGATCATCAAGCACTAAGATACCTTTTGAACAAGACAGATCTTGCGGGGCGAGTAATTCGATGGATGTTACTTTTTCAAGAGTTTGATTTTGAGGTGGTTACTCGTCCTGAAAAATCTCATGTATTGGCGGATCATCTTTCTCGGCTTTTGACTGAGGATATTGAGGAGGGAGTGGATGATGAATTGCCTGATGCGGCATTATTTTTGACCGATTGTACACTTCCTTGGTTTGCTTTCTTGAGCACTGCTCATTATCCAGGAGGCGCCAGCAAGTATTAAAAAAAAGAAAATTTTATTGCAATCTCGCCACTACACCCTCTTTGGTGGTTATTTGTATCGTTATTTTCCTAGGAAGGGGGTGTATCGTCGTTGTGCGCGAGAGGATGAGATACCTTCTATCTTACGTGCACTTCATGATGAGCCATGTGGAGGTCATTTTGCGGGGGAATTAACCGCTCGCAAAGTATTGCTAGCAGGGTATTGGTGGCCAACTGTTTATAAAGATTCTTTTGAGCATTGTAAACGTTGTGATAAGTGTCAACGGGTTGGTCGACCCACACCACAATTTGCGACCCCTTTAAATCCAATCTTGGCTTTAAAACCTTTTGAGAAATGGGGAATTGATTTTGTGGGTCCAATTGATCCACCCACTCGTTATCGATCCAATCGATACATTCTTGTGTGCACGGATTATGTGACCAAGTGGGTTGAAGCTAAACCTTTGAAAACGGATAGAGCATTGGATGTCGCCAAATTTTTATATGAAAATATCATTACTCGTTTTGGTTGTCCGTTGGAGTTGGTGAGTGATCGTGGTTCTCATTTTTTAAATGAGACCATTACGGAATTAACGGAACTTTACAAAATCAAGCATCGGAAATCCACTCCGTATTATCCTCGAGCTAATGGTCAAGTGGAGGTGACCAATCGAATACTGGGAATGATTTTAACCAAGACAGTATCGGAAAATCGACGCGATTGGGATGAGCGATTGTTTGAGGCTTTGTGGGCATACCGTACCACATTTAAGGTTACGACTCAAAATACACCTTTCACTCAAGTGTATGGTACAGAAGCAATTTTCCCAATAGAGAAGGAAATACCCACATTACGTGTTGCCTTGGAATCTCGACTAGGTGAGAAGGAATATTTAGAGGCTCGATTACTGGCCTTGGTGAGGTTGGATGAGATACGTTTAACAGCTCTGCAAAATGTTGAGGCGAGATGCAACACAGACGAAAGGCTTGGCACGATCGTCACATTAAGGTGAGGGAGTTTCAAAAGAATGATCAAGTTTTAGTCTATGACAATCGATATTATAAGTTTCCTGGCAAATTACAAATGAGGTGGTTAGGCCCTTTCAAGGTGTTAGAGGCCTTTAATAATGGTTCTTTGATTGTCCAAGACCCTGATGCTGTAATAGCTCCTTTTTGTGTTAATGGTCTTAGGGTGAAACATTATTTTGTTTAAGTTGGTAATTACGTGGGTCAAGTTGGTTCATTGTATATTTTTCACATGGGTTTTGCTCTTTATTATTTTGTGTTGTTCTAATGGGATTGGTAGGTTTATCAGGTTTTGGTGCAATCGATTCGATTTTCTTTCATACAGGTGGTATGGAGTTTTCTCTCAATGCTTTGTTTTATTTTCTTCATCCTTATGTGGTTTGGTTTGGGTGGGATGGTATTTTAGCATTAGTTGTAGACCCTGATTGGGTTGATGAGTTGGAGTGGTTGTTTCGGTGGTTGGCTACCGGGGAATCTCTTCCAATTGCCGAGAGCGACTTTGGTCGCATGGCCCAATCTTTGGCCATTATTGCGCCAGAGATTTTTGGTTCAGGTGTGGACACCTTAACCGATGCGTCCGATGATTCTTCGGATGATTCTTTTTATCCTGAAGATGTTGTGGTAGACTATCTTGATGAGGAGGATAAGGATGAGGGTTTGGGCTTTGGCCTCCCTCATGGCTTGTATCGGCGGATACTTCTACCTAGAGAGAGTAGTTTTGTTTCGAGAGCTGTACTTTTGAACGAGACAGAGGGCCATGGGGTGACACCTCAACTTTTGCCTTTTGGTGTAGTGAATGCGCCTGTGAGTTTTCGCACCATTTTTTTCTGAGTCCCATGATGTCAATTAGTTTTGTTTTTCTTATTATTTATTTCAAAAAAAAACTTTAAAAAGAAACAATTGTTTTGTTTGTGTGATTTGTTATGTGTTTTTGTTGTTTGTTTTGGTTTGCATGTGGATTGGTTTTTTGTGTTTGTTTGTTTTCAATTTTAGGTACATTATGTTTCTTGGAAGTTGTAATCTAATTGTTGAATAGTTAGTATGTGCAGATATGGTATTTTCTTTGTATTTTTGCATTGCTAGGTGCAAGGAGATGGGGGAGTAACTTGGGAACAATGATATCATAGTATTGAAGATTGTTTCTGGACATGCAATTTTTGCTACTCAGAGGATATGCAGTGTTCCACAGGTGTATTTTCTCTAATATATTTGGTTATTTTTTTGGTATCACTTGCATGGTGTGTGTAAGAATGGGGATTGTGAGTTGTGTTAATCCAGTTGCAATTGCTTGGTACTTGACTTATATGATTCTTTCTTTTGGAAAGATTTGGGGTTTATTAGTCAAGGATACTAATTCTATGAGTTTCTTGCTGAGCTCTGTAGTAGAAATTGGTCAGTACCACATTCATCTTAACTAGGCATGTACTGCATTGACTATATTTTTTCTCTTTAATGGTAGGTAACAGCTTGGAAGTGCTTAAGAACTCTAGTGGAAGGAACTTTTCTCCCTTATTTCTAGGTTATAATGACCATAATAGTCTCGATTTTCATGATGAGCCTGGGGAGGGTTTTCAAATCATTGCCTTTGAAAAATGATGAAAAAAAAAGAGAAGGAAAAAAAAAGGAAGGAAGAAATGCATGTATGTGGTATATGTGGTCTATCGCCTTAATGGTTCTTGGTAGGTGAGGAGAGTCATGCTGGCAGGGTTGTCAGTACTCTAAACCGATGCCTTGGGCTGTTTTGGGATAGCCATCGTCATGTGAGCTTGGTAGGTTCTTGGAGTCAACCTAGCCGGGTGGCAAGGTCTAAGAATCGCAGCTTAGTTTCATATGGGGTGGTTGCCATTGTGGTGTGCATTTGGAAAAATAAATAAATAATAAATAAATCAAGCGAAAAAAATTAAAACGAGAAAGGCATGGTTCTGATATAAGGGAATTACAATCAGGCAATGACTTCCATGGTTAGTTGTGCAACTATTGTCTTTATGAAATATGGAAGTGAGTGGAAGGTAGTTTTCCTAGAGTTTTGTAGTTATGGATGGGTTGTTTCCTATTTGTTAAAGTGGAAATATTATAGACATAGTGAGGATGTTGTGGTAGTTGCTAATTTTTACTGTTTCTTGGGATTTGATGTTTGCTTAATAAACCTTTTTGGCTTATCTATTGGTTAGTGTTATATAAGTTCTTGTAGTGGTGTTTGCAACTTGGATTTTCATTCACTCATTTATGTGTGCTGATGTGAAGGTGTTGAAGGTTTGTTTTTGTTTTTGTTTGTTTGTTTGGTACGGTATAATTCTAGTGTATGGTTGGTGATTGTTTCAGAGTGATGAAGTGGAGATGTGATGCTAGGTTGTGATGGTGAAGAAGTTAAGTGTGGGGGAAGCTGTAAAGTGAAGTTGCTGCTGTGTTCGCGAGGACGCTCACATTTCAGTGTGGGGGGAATGATGACCCCTGGATTGAAGCCATTTTTAGCAATTTTTAGGGTTTAAATAGGGTCAATTATGGTTATTTTAGGTGCATTTCCATGGTATTTGAAAGCATATGTGTGTGGAATGTCATGGTATTTGCATACATCATGATTGTCAATGTTGTCCATTGGTGTAAGCACATTGCATGGGTATGGTGATGATTAACATTGTTTTGTACATAAAGAGAAGGTTGTATGTAAGTGGGTAGAGAGAAGAGAGAGATCGAGGGGAAGAGAACGAGGGTTAGTATGATGAGTTTCAAATTCAAGCTTTGAGGATGGTTAGGTGGGAACGCAAGTTTAGAGACCTTAATGTGGTTACAAATGAAAAGTTTCAAATAAAAAATGGAAGGGTGGGTAGTTTTAGCACCCGTTGGTACCCACCAACCTCTTGAGAGCATATAAAAGAGAGAGAGAGAGAGCGCTTCTCTCTCTCGAAAACGTGAAGAACACAAGGAGGAGGAGGAGGAGGTAAGCCTGCGCTGTTTGTTTGTTGTTAATGTTTGTTGTTGTTAACTCTGTACATAAAGAGAGAGTATGGGTGTGTGCGTGTCTTATATGGAAGTGGGCCGCCTGCGCATCACAGAGGCCGGGTCGATGTGAAGGTGCCCGTGCCCTAAGCGCATGAGGCAGGCCTGTGCACAAGGTTTGCCATGGCCTTGCGCCTGGGCTGCCAGTGTAACACAACGGAGGCCGAACCCTTGCGCGCATGGAGAAGGCGGGTTGGCTGCCTGCGCATTACAAGGAGGAGGGTTGGCTGTTGCACATAGGCCAAGCCCTTGGCCAAGTGTTGGCCTACACAACACAGAGGGGGCAAAGCCATTGCACTTAAGATGGACGGGCTGGCTGGCTGGCTGCGGTCAAGAGAGCTTGGCGTCGTGAGGCGAGATTGGCTGTGTGAGCCTTGAGAGCCACACGCCAAGAGCCACGAAGAGGTGGCTGAGCGCGAGGCTGGCACGCTGCTTGTGCACCATGATGGGCCACTTATGTGCCATGTACACAAAAGAGGTTAAGCCTGTGCGCCTAAGGTTGAGCGGCTCGTCGTAGAAGGAGCCGGGCTCTATGCGGTAGCGCTAGCTACCTAAGAGTTGGCCAACTAGGCAAGGCTTGTGGCCGTCGCATGGAGTTGGCCGCGTGGCCGTTGAGCGCCAAGGTCTTGGCGAGTCTAGGTCAAACCCAAGGAGGGGTTGGTCGACGAACTCCTAGCCTGGTGGCTTGTGTGCGGAGGTGGTCATGGGGTTGGCCACCAGTGTGCCATGCGCTGCCTCCCATAGAGGGTGGTCAGCTACGTGCTACCATGTAAGGCCGCCGTGTTAGAATGGTTGGCTGGAGTAGTTCAATGAACACGGCCGAGGCCGACGAATTAGAGCCGGATGGCACACACATAGGCAAGGTCCATAGTGGCAGACCTTGGCCACACCATTAAGGGTATGATTATGGGGAGATTGGACACACAAATAAGAGGCGTCATAGGTGAGCATATAGACAAGTAGAGGGGCAGCTACGTTCAGAGGCTACGCTTCAGAGAAAGTGGCTGCTTCTCCATGAGAGGAGTACCATTGTTGTGAGCAGAAGGCGGAAGAAGATAAGACGAGAGAGGGGATCGTGACCTTACCCACTAACAAGGAGGGAGTAGAGAGCGTGTTTTTTTTGCCCTGATGGCAATCAGTAGGAGAGAGAGAGAGAGGCACCCATGGTAGACTGTGAGAGAGAGAAAGAAACGTGTGTGTGCATGTGGGAGGTCTCCAGGCTCTTAAGCTAAAATGAGGAGAGAGAAGGTGGGGAACCATAGCAAATAGAGGAGACATTGTGTGTGGATAGAAGAAGAAGGAAAGAAGAGAGAGGGCAATATGACTGCGTTATGTGTGTACATGCAAAATAGGAAAGAGAGAGAAAGAGATTTGATCACTTTGACATGGTGCATACTTAAAAGTAAAAGCATGAGAGTGTGAGAGAATGTATTAGATTGTGTGCATTATTCTTATGTTTGTGTTTCAGGAGGAGGAAGAGAAAGAAAGAAGAAGAAGAAGAGAGTTCACGAGAATAATGAGTAGAGAGAGAGAAGAAAGAAAGAAAGAGTTTTGAAGTGTGAAAGAGAGAGAGTGAAGAGTGGAGTGAAGTGAAGATTAGCCAAATGTTGAATGCAGTGATGCTATTGTTGCAGATTGACTGAAACGTGGAAGTGTTGGAAATATCGGTTCTTTTTCATTAAATTCTTGGAAACAATTTACACAAAACCATTTTGACATTAAATTTCTTTATTCAGTTTAGAATGGTGAAGTTGTGTCTTGGTGATCTGTTGGGTCGTAGTAGTTTGTTCTTTTCCATTTGTGTGTCTATGTGGGTGTGTGTAAATAAAACATTATAAATTATTTCATACAAAAAGATGTCTTTTCCGTGTGTGTTTCTAGGATTTAGGCTGTGTGTGGTTGTTATTTAGGACGCATTCACTGTTTTAGTGAGTATTTAGTGCGTTGGACTAGAGAGTAGGAAGGCCAGTCAGTAAGCAAGGATATTATTTTTGATGAGATGAGCAGCCGATATGCTACTGAAAAAGAAGCTGTTGAAGCTGATGTGAGTGGAAATGTGGTTGCACAGAATGCAAGTCAGCAATCACAGTCTTTGAGTGGACCAGGGGAGTCCTCATCTAGTGGTTCTGTTCATAGACCATGGAGTGGCAAGTTGCGTCATAATACCAGTCCTACAAATGTGGTTAGTACATCACATAAAGACAGAGAGAAAGTGGTTGAGCCCCTCAGTATGCCTGACATTTCTGCAGGGCATTCTCATGTTGATGGTAGAGAGTCTAGTGGCTCAGAGATGAGCCTTGATGAGGATCTTGGGATACCAGCTATGAGAACACCTGGTGTAAAGAAGGCTATGGAAGCCATGAATGCAAAGCTGCAAAGATCTGGGAGAGTGAAGAATCCTATGCAGAGGTTTACCTATGATGGTGGTTATGTGGCACATCACTATGCATACATGGCAAAAGTTGTACAGGTTGTAGATCCCACATGCATTGATGAGGCTGTTGGAAATGTGTGTTGGGAGAAAGCTATGGATGAGGAGATGGATGCACTATATGGAAATGAGACTTGGGATTTAGTGCAATTGCCTGAAGGCAAGAAAGCCATTGGATGCAAGTGGGTGTACAAAGTAAAACATAACAGTGATAGAAGCATAGCAGGTACAAGGCTAGATTGGTAGCCAAAGGATGTACACAAACATATGGCATTGATTATGAGGAAACTTTCAGTCCAGTTGCCAAGATGGCAAGAGTGAGAGTTGTGATAGCAGTGGCTGCGTCAAAGCAATGGTCTTTACATCAGATGGATGTAAAGATTGCATTCTTGCATGGGGATTTGCAGGTTGAGGTGTATATGTTGCAGCCACCTGGTTATTTATGAGGATGTGAGTCACCCCGAGCATGTTTGCAGGTTGAAGAAAGCCTTGTACAAGAACCAAGAGCATGGTCTGACAAGATTTCTGAATATCTTGTCACTTTTGGCTTTCATGTAGCCAATGCAGATTTCTCACTGTATGTGAGACACAGTGATAGAGGGGTTGTGCTTGTTGTCATCTATGTAGATGACCTGATCATTATGGGGGACCGTGATGCAGAGATCTTTGATGTAAAGATCTTGCTTAGACAAAAGTTTGAGATGAAGGATCTGGGGGAGCTCAAATATTTCTTGGGCATTTAGGTGATTAGGTCACCACATGGTATTGGATTACTCTGCAGAGACAGTATGGCTTGGACATGTTGTCCAAGTATGGTATGACAGGCTGTAAGCCTATCTCAGTGCCATTGGATCAGAATGGCAAGTTGAGTGTAGATTCAGGAGAGATTTTGGAGGACCCTACTATGTATAGGTGCATAGTAGGAAGCTTGATCTACATGACGATCACCAGGCCAGATTTGAGCTATGTTGTTGGGTTGGTGAGTTAGTTTATGCAGGTTCCTCGGAAGCCGCATTTGGATGCACTAAGACGCATACTGAGGTATGTGAGGTCTACTTTGCATTGTGGACTATTTTATGAAACTGGGACAGAGATATGTATACATGGGTACACAGAGGCTAGTTGGGCTGTAGTATCTCAGATAGAAGATCTACTAGTGGCTTCATGTTTTCTTTGGGGAGTGCTGTTGTGACATGGAACAGCAAGAAGCAGCCTACGGTTGCTCTATCCAATTGCTCTATCCAGTACAGAGGTCGAGTACAGAGGTGCTACTATGGCAGCATGTGAGGTAGCTTGGTTGAGAAACATTTTCTGTGACAACATTAGCAATATACAGTTGGCCAAGAACCCAGTTTTTCATGCTCGCACGAAGCATATAGAGGTCCACTATCATTTTGTCAAAGAGAAGGTTTTGGCAGGAGACGTTGACCTTGTTTATGTCAGCACACAGGATCAGGTCGCTGACATCATCACCAAAGCATTGGGTACAAAGAAGCTCCACCGATTCAGGGCTTCGCTTGGTGTACATGAGATGGAGTTGAGCTCGAGGGGGGGAGTGTTGAGATATCGAGCTCATCTAGTGAGATGGTGGACACTGATGACCTGCTTGGGGGATAGGCCCCACACTTACACCACTGGCATGGTTGGAGAGATCATGGGTGATATGTGGCCAGTGGGATGAATGATAGGCTGTGTGACAGCCATTCTAGAGACTGGCATAGTTATAGCGCTAGCTCATTTAGTTGGGTTCACACTATAGAGAACCCTAGTATGTATTTGGTTGGGTACCTTTTCATATGGTGTGTACTCTTATCTTTGTATATGCTGTGTTGAGTGTTGTGTGAAGAAGAAGAAGATTTTCAGCCTCTCACCTTGTGTGTTCTCTTTTAGAGCTTTGTGAGTGTGTGTGCGCTTGCAAGAGCTCAAGCTCTCTTCTCCCCTACATCTTTTCATTATGCTATCGTCTCTCCGCTGGGTCAGGAAAATATAAATCCTCGAAATGCCGTGCGAGTCTTGCTCGGCTTGTTCGAGTTGAAGCGGAAGAGATGAGATGCTCAAAGGCAAACGCAGTCATGTCTTGTGACTGGGTGAGGTCGGGAATACCAGATAAGTATTGAACTTCCATCTATAAAAAAAAAATTCTTTGATTAAAAATTCTTCATTAAAGAAGCTTACGGAATGAAAGTACATTATAAAAAATGCTTTTTCTGATTTTATTATTATCAATTTTTGATAAGAATTTGTTTATCCTTATTAGCTTTCAACAACGCTCTGATACCAGCTGTGAGGTCCCCGCCCACCCACGGCTCCTACCGGCGGGCGGAAGTGGCATCGGCCTCCCGTGTGGGGCGGGGGTCCACACACTTGGGGCCTCGCCCGCGACGGATGTCCGGGACGAGAGGCTAGCCCAGGGGGCGGTCCCTCCGAGATCGCGGGCTTGGAAGACTTCCCTCGCCCGAAAGGCACGGGCGATTCCGCCAGGAAGGGGAAAAATCTTCTAACTAGGAGATTACTCTAACGAGTCAAGTCTTGAGACTAAATTAAACTAATCTAACTGAACCTGAAGTCACATGGTCAGATCAAGAAGAAACTTGCACTTGGTCCATGGAATCACTGCTTTTTTCCTCATTTTTCTCATTTCCAAGGCACAAACGATGATCCCTTCCCACAGAACAAGGTCTTCTGAGGATTTAAACTGATTAACGTAACTAATCGTATCTAGTTGTTTCTCAGGAATCTTCCGATCCAGCCTAACCCCATCCGGCCCATGGGTTAGCCAACCACCCGACCACTGAATTGGTGGGATTCCTTTATAAAGATTTGATTAGGTTTTTGCCTGGGTACCGAGGAAAAGAGTTCCCATGCCCCCTAGCCGGCGATTCATGCAAAAACCAAATAGGCATGCCATTTATAATAGATTCGACTGACTTTAAGACAATCCTTGAATAAAATCATAATATTTTTTATCATCATTTTCCAAAATTCCAAATCCATTGTATTATAAAAATGCATCCTCTGAACTCTCCGTTGAATACCAGCTGGCCAATCAAACAAGATCGAGTATCAAATTTTTGTTCCCAAAACCTTTCCTTTTTGTCCACATCAGATATCCTCCTCGACGTATGCCTGGGTGTCCTACCAACCGCAAGCCCGTGCATTGCCTGGTCAGAACCCTCTAGGATCCTCCTTAGGTGTCCTAGCACTTCACTCAGGGACCGCTTCGTGGGTCCTCGCCCATCGTACTAGAAGCGCACCATTTTAACCGTACCGAGAGGCTGGTCTCAAGACCTCGACTTGCCGCGGGCGACGTCCCTTGACGACTCCCTGCTAGCTGTTCCAATGAACCTCCTTTTAGAAAAACATAAGCCAAATGCTTCCTCCATCATTGTGGCGTAAAACAGTTCTTTGAATGAAAAACAGAGTTTTCAATGCAAGTGAGATTCCAGTTTGAGATCGGTTCCAAAGACCCTTTTTTCAATAATTCCCAGTTTCATAATGAGGATCCTTGATCTCTCATGAGGGTAATCTACCCGTCATTTTATCCATCTATCCAACTAGATTCTTGGTGAGATTGGTAAGGAAAAAACTAGATTAGTTTTGGTAGTCTATTCTTTGGATTTAGTAACTGGAATTGGTCACGAAGTTTTTGTCTGATTCAGTTTGAGAGAAGGACAATTAGGTTTACTGTCCGACCTCTCGTAGTCTAACTAAATTCATTCAGATTAGTTCTACCAGGATTCCTTTCAGCTAAACATCTAGTTTCTGGGTAAATATCCATTTAGTGATTTTACCAATTCAAATATCCAAGATATTCTTTTTCCCACATAAATTCTCAACCTTAATTCATTAGGTAGAATTATGATGGAAATTCATCTTTTGACATTAGAATTTAATTCAAATCTATCTTTTCTCAAATATCATGGAAATTCATCTTTTAACTAAAATATCAATACCTATTTTTTTGAATAAACTTGAAATGCTTGCTTTTCTCATTTCAATGAGTGCAATCCAATTATCATGGTAATTCCTCTTTTCCATCAATTAAATCTATTAAAATTCTTCTTAAAATTACATAAAAATAACCATTAATTTCTCTAAGCTAAAAATTTCACTTTTCTCATCTAAACATTTGAATTCCAATATAGTGGGAGTTTCTCTTTTATCATTTAAACTTATCTATGCAAAAAGATAAATTTAACTAAATTTTTTTCTTAAAATTTAAATAAAAATATCCATTAATTCCTTTGCACTAGGAATTACACTTTCTTCATTTAATTAGTTGGATTCCAATATGGTGGGAATACCTCTTTCATCATAAAAATTTATCTATACAAAAAGATAAATTTAACTATATTTCTCTTAAAAATTAAATAAAAATCTTCATTAATTCCTTTGCACTAGGAATTGTACTTTCCTTATTTAAATATTTGAATTTCAATGTGGTGAAAATTTCTCTTTCATCATAAAAATTTATCTATACAAAAAGAAATATTTAACTAAAATCTTTCATAAAATATACATTATTTTAGCATTCCCATTTTTTTTCCTCTAAATCATTGGAATACATGGATCTCCAATTTCATGGGGATTACTCTTTTAACATAAAAATAAATTACTAGAAATTTCTCTTTTTTCTAATTTACTAATTATGCATAAACATAAAAATCAATTTCTCCATGATTACAATGAGAATCATTCAATTAATCTAGGATGATAATTCCTAGAATATGGTAGGAAGTCCTCTTTTCATATTATGAATGAAAATGTTTTATGTGTTTATTTTACAAAAATTTTACTATAGCTCCGTTGCTATTACTGATAATTTTTAATTTAATTGAAAGAATGAAGTTTAATATTATTGATATGATTAGAATGACCACTAATTGGATCATTATCCAATTATGGATTGATTCATAATTTCTCTATGAAATAAATATCATAAAAGCATTAAAAAGCTATTATTTTGGCCTCCAATTAGACAAGCATAGAAATTACTTTTGGATTAAAGAAATGCTTCATGAGAAGCTTCATTTGGATTGAGAATAGGTCATAGGAATGACCTTTCTTTGGGGGGAGAGAGAGAAATTCTTAAAAACCATTAAAATTAAGCATAAATGAAAATTTATGTGTTTCTTTATTACAATTCATAAAAGAACTTCAATAGTAACCAAAAGCCATTCAAATTCAAGCTTCTCAAGCTTGAGAGGGGTTGAGAAGAAATTTACTTAATTCTTTGATCTCACAGTAGAGGCCCCCAACCAATCAATTGGTTTGGTATGTTGTAGGAGTCACCAAGGAAGATTGAAAAGAGAGAGAGAAGCTCCAATCTCTTCAATTTTGTAGAGGTTTTTAGAGGATAATAGAAATTAAGCTTAGTTTAGAGTAATACTGACATAGTTTAGTTCCCAGATAATAATACAAAGGAATGAGGGTCTATTTATAGGAGAGGGAGGCCATAACTGAGTCCAGCTGAGTTCTAGAATTTTCTAGCTTCAGTTTGGCTGAATTTGGACAAGATTTGGACCAGTTTGGCTCCCTTTTTTATTTGGTTTGATCCAAGAGAGAGGAGAGATAAAAATATCCTATTATTTTTGAGTTTTAAACTCATCCAAGCATGTGAAGTAGGCACCTCGTTGAAGGTCTCCCTTTTCCTTACACATGTGTCAAAAATGAATGATTACTCTAAAATATCTCATTTTTTATTAATAATACTTCATAATTTTTAACTAATAAACCTAGTACTTGGTCAACTCTTCATCTTATGTGGGCATTTACTCACTTTTGGGTATTTTCTTTTATTCTTTGGATTTATCTTGTCCCAACACTTGGATTAATCTTATTGGTCCATAGGAACCTTAATTGGACCATAATCAAAAAAATTTCAAAAATCTGGACCCTTAGGCTAAGGTCTTCTGAATCAATTTTATTTAATTCCAATTACACCTTAGAAAATCTATTTTGATTTTCTGTTTCAAGGAAATATTTTTTTGATATTTGTAAAATTTATTTATCCAAAAATATCCCAATATTGATTTACCACTCTCTAGAAATTTTTATCTCACTAGGCAAAACAAGGAAAAATGATATTTTCTTATATTCAAAAACATAGAATGATTACAAGAGATTGAAGTAGAGGCTTATTTGATATTCAGGGCTGAGGAGGAATCTTACACTAGCCTTCTTCTAGTTCTAGCTAGTGTGGGATCAAAAAATCTCTCATATATTGGTGCCTTGAGGGCTAAATCAGATCCTTAATTTTCAGTGTTGAAATTGTAGAGTTTTGTCATGGTATGAATAGTTTCCTTTGGCTTAGGAAGGAGCTTGGTCAAACTTTGCCTACTTATCCATAGGTTGTTCCACAAGCACCATAGATTTTAGTAGGGGGAAATCAGCAAGTGTAAGGAGAAATTAGTATGGTAATCAACGAGCTCAAGAACTACCATAGGTACACTTGGTTGATTTGGAGAAGCCAAATGAAGCAATGGAATATGATCTTTCTATGTGTTCATCCACAGATACAATGGACAAAGGTATGTTAGTTAAACATGACTATGAGAGTTTACATCAAGAGGGTGGTTTGTTTGAACTTTTCACTATGAAAGAAGAAGATGTGTTGGGTAATGTTTGCCTTAGTAAGGAGGATGTCAATGTGGGATCTATGTGTAATGGTTAATTGGTGCATAGATGCATGGTTTTTAAAATATTTGTGCAAAGTTAATAGCTTTTTTAATGAGAATGGTGGCAATAATTGTGATGGTGAGTCCATGTTGAAGATGGAATCTAGTTCAGAGGTAGGGCCAGGGGAGCTCTGCATGTGTTTGTAAAAGAAGAGATGCCCATGGTGATGGAAACCCCGATAATGATGTTGGATTTCTCATCAGAGAGTGGTAGTAACCCATGAATTAGGTTAAAAGGACGAAGAAGGGATGCATCTTGAGGCTATGTGCATGGATTTGTCCACATGTTATGAGAATGTTGAAATACGTAAGCCAGGTAACCAAGATATAGATGATGAACTTGACATGCTGTTGGATGATGCATTAGAAGATTTTCTAGCCATGTAATCTTTGGCTAGAATGAATACATGTGGTAATTATGCAAGTAAGAATCTAGATACTTGCATGGGTGTGATTTTTAAGGAATCTTTTAGTGGTCCTTAATTTGTGATGAATTTTGTGCAAGTCAACATGAAGAATCAATAATTGGAATAGGTAGCTAGGTGGTGAAGATAGAATGCTTGCACGTGAAAATGAATGTTGATGATTTGTGTGGTTGTTTTATGGGTTGGATGCAAATGATCTAGATTAAGATGTGCTTTTAGATGAGGCATTGTATGACTTGATGACCTATAAGAACAGGATGGGGATCACTCCTTCTCTTCTTGTGTAGGATGAAGAATGCAAACTTAAATGAATATGAAAGTAAATTTCAAGAGAATGCACGAATGAAGACCATTTTAGATGATGCACAACATAACTTTATGAGTTCGGATGGGCATAATTTGTTTGATGAGCATGAATATGATACACAACATAACTTTATGAGTTTCGATGGGAAGAATTTGTTTGATGAGCTTGAATATGATGCTACTCCATATTTTTTCAAAAACATGAAGTTGAAAGACAGAAACTTCAAAAGGTTCTCGTTTGATGAGCGTTTTATCTTGGAGAGTATGCATGCCTATTGATGGTATTTCAACTGGTTGTCATAATGCCATTTGATCGTAGAGGATCAGGATTAGTCAGAATCAACAGCTATTCAAAATAGAAAAAAGTAGTCTAGAGAAGGAGCATCAGAAGCTGGCCAAGAAGATCATGAAAGTAAGAGTTTTCATGGGGGGATGGCTAAGTATGGAAAAAAAATGTGTGTAGCTACTTTTGGTGATGGTAAGTAAATGTGCCACCTTTTGGGGAATGGCTGTCTATGATGCAAGTTTTTTGGAAACCAATTTTCTTTTTTAGATAGTGTTAGGGGCTAGCACAAACATGTTTGTTGAGAAGTTGTGATGTACATTTTCTAGTCTGAACGTAGTGTGTACAACATGTGTTGGCCAAAGTGGACGAGGTAGTATGAAACCAAAGCAATTGACCGGGTCAAGTGATAAATAAACATGTAAAGTCCATTAACATGCTTAAAAGGGAAGTTGTTCACAAAGATACATGTGGAAGATCGAGAAGAATGAAGGTAATGAAAAAGGAAAGGAGAACAATGTTATATCCATTAGAGTGGATACATAGCTAGACACATGGGGAGAGGACGAGAGCCAAATATGAAGAACATAGCCAAATGGGATAGAGAGTGAGATGGTTTTGTTCTTTTTAAAAAAACATATATAAATATATGATATGTGGAGTTTGTTTTTTTTAGGGTTTTGAGTGAGATGATCAATGAGGGAAATGCAACAATTATGGTAGAATTTGAAAGAACATAATGTTGTCTCAATCTCTTCTCTTTCACTATGTGTATATGTATAAGATGTAGGGTCAGTGCAATCTTCTCAGCAAAAGGAAAGAGATTAAATCGGGTTGAATCTTATGTCCTGTCTATCTTGCCATCTAGTTAATGAGTATCGAATGCCTTCATGTTTATTTAGTTTCTCTTAGAATCTTTTTGTTTCATGTTGAATATTGCTTTGAGTTATCAAGAATGTCAGGTTGGGGTGAGTAGCATGTTGATTGTTGAGTTTTTTATGAGTTAGGAGCTATTGGGTTAAGAAGGACCTGGCTGCTTGTGGTTTTTTGTTAGTTGTATTTGAGTGGAGTCAATTGAAAGGTGTCAGATGAAAGGAAAGAGAAGATCAACTCAGTCTGAGAACAGGGTCTAGAGAGAGGAAATTTTGTATCTTGTTGGAGTAAGAACAAATTCATATCAAGAGGTATCTAGATGAGGGAGTTGTCTAAAATAGAGCTAATTGAAGTAAGAAGTGTCTAAAACTGCAATTAAGTTAGGAACATTCAGCTAAATAGAGGCAAGCCAATACGTTTATTTTTTTGTCATTTATTTGGTGTTTGGGGGTGGTGTCTTGTGTACCTAATCTCATCTAGTCTTTGTCTAGTCCTAGCTATTTATAGCTAGTGTGGGAGTTGAAAACACTCTCACTACCACCACCAGTCCACCCGCTAGTTATTGTTAGTAGTAGCTGATGGAGTTTGACTACAGAATTAGACTGAGAAAAGGTTCACCACACATATTGGTGGCAGATCACATGTCAACATAGCTCATGAAGAACTTGCCACATCAGAGTTGATGATGAAGTACTAGATGTTGCATTTTTCAAGTTAGATCTGGTACTTGAATGGAGTGAAGAGATTTCAATACCTTTACTTTATATTCACATAGGACAAGCTATTGAAAAAGGAAAAGATGTGATGTCTCATTGAGCTAGTAGCACCTTATCGATTGATTGGCAGGTCAATTATACAAGCCAGGCAAGGATCATGTGCTTAAATGGTGTGTCAGGGAGGATAAGTTCCTAGCCATTATTGAAGAGGCTCATAGTGGAATTACTAATGGATATTTTGCAAGAAAAGTAATTGCTCATAAGTCTTGCAAGATGAGTTATGGTGGCCAACTATATTTGGTGATGCCATGGAATTTGTCAAACATTGTGATGAATTCCAACACTTTAACATTCCTCATGGACAAGATAGGTTGCCTTTGGTTTTGATCATTGTGTAAGAACCTTTTAAAAAATGGGGAATAGACTATTTGACCCATTAGCCTAGTTGTGCATTAAACACAAGCATATATTGTTTCCATTGACTATTTCGCTAAAGTGGGTAGAAACAAAAGCCACACGAAAGGCAGATGCTCGTATATCCCAAATTCTTATAAGAGCATGTCATATCAAGATTTGGTTGTCTCCTAGAGGTGATTAGCAATTAAGGCTCCCATTTTATCCATAATGAGGTCATTGAACATCTATTGATTAGGTTCTTCATGGTGTAGCATCAAAATCATCATTATACTATCCCTTGACAATGGAGAGGCAGAAAGTATTAACAAAGTCCTTTGTGGTATATCTTGACCAAACTATAGATAAACAATCAAAAGCACAAGTTATAAGACTCATATAAACTTATATACTCATAAACTATAGAAGCTAGTCATAAATGATCAAAAGCACAAGTTATAGGACTTCTTAAAAGCTTCTATAGTCATAAACTATAGAATCTGGAAGCACAAGTTATAGGACTTCCTGTAAGGTGGCCACAAGGCAAACTCCTTTTCAAGTCACCTACGAGATTAAGGCAATGATGCCTATGGAATATATAGTACCAAGCTTGAGGATTGTAGCTAAAGAACGTCTTATGGAGAATGCTCTAGCCGCATGGTTGATTGAGTTGGAGAAACTCGATGAGACTAGAGTTGTTACTCTTCATGGGATGATTATAGAAAAGATCATATGCAAAATGTGGTTTGACCAAAACCTAAAAACAAATGAGCTAAAGGAAAGGATACTTAATACTCATGTACGGAGTTAATTCTTCCAAAAGAAAGAAATTAAAATATAGAGGGCTAGGGCCATTTAGGGTTACAAAGCTCACCTTGTAAGTTGCAAATTGCATTAAAACCATTGATGGAATAGAGATGCAAGGCTACATAAATGGAATAGAGATGCAAGGCTACATAAATGGAAGAAAGCTAAAAAATATTATGAACCCTTAACCCTGACATGTTGTTGGCCTAGTTGTAAAAAAGAAATAAGAAGTGCTAAAACAAGAGCAAGGCACAAGAGAGGAGGCTAAGGTAAGGGCTGCTAAAATATTGAGGGCTAGGGCCATTTAGGGTTTTAGAGCTCACCTCGCAAGGTGAAGATTGCATCAAAACCATTGATGGAATAGAGATGCAAGGCTACATAAATGGAAGAAAGCTAAAAAATATTATGAACCCTTAACCTCAGATATGTTGTTGGACTAGTTACAAAAAAGAAATAAGAAATGTTGAAACAAGAGGGAGGCACAAGAGAGGAGGCTAAGGCAAGGGCTGTTGACAAAGCTAAACAGGCTAATACTAAGTGAACATGGCTACTCTAAACCTAATAGAAGAGGATAACCTTGAGATAGAGCATGATCATCCCAAAGTTAGACTCTTTATTAAGGAAATAGCCACAAATCACATTACGATGATTTACTCATCCCAGTAGGAAAGTCACAACTTACTCTCGTATGAAACATGGGTGAAGCTTAACAAACTAGAGCTAGAGGAGTTGACTATAGCCAACGTTAAAAGTGTACATAAAGGAATAATAAGGGATTTGGGAAGTTTAAAAAATAATATTTCCACCAGAAATAACCCTTGGCAGTGTAAGGTTTTTATAATGTTTGTAGGTGCCTTGGAAGAAAAGATGCTACTTGGATGCAATTAGATTTCAACAATGGGTTGTGAAGTGGATTGGGAGCAAGGACTGCATAATTTTCATTCAAAGGATCTGAATATACATTACCATTGTGGAGTTTACTAGACTTGAGAAGAAATCTAAAGACTGAAGAGACAAAGCCCCCAAATAAAAAAAATACATTCCCGCTCTAGAAACACCATAGGTTACCCAAAGAAAGGTAGCAAGTATGTCAAAAAAAGGAAGGACTACCTCTCCACATCAAACTCCCAAGAGCTAGAAGGCTGTTGTTCACAAATGTTGGGTCCCCAAATGAATGCTAAAGGCATAATCGAATATTATGAAGGAAACATGCATATTTGGGTACCTAAGCAAAGGGACCATAGAGGCAAGTAAAAATTACAAAGAACATCACCATCAACGAATGACTACCAAAAATTAAGACTGCTATAACAAAGTTGGCTAGAAAAACTAAGATAGGGCAAAGAAAGAAACAATGGGTCCTTGTTAAGAAATCAGCTACTCAAATCCAACTAACAAAGCAGGTGTGGGTACAAAAATAGAAACCAAGTCAAAAACTGGACCTCATTAATCCTGGCTAGGAGGTCAAGGATAGGTGGGAATGGAAACACAAATATGTTCCCACTCAAGTTGTGACTCTAGGAAGCCATAAAACCTTGAACCAAAGCCAGAAGAACCTTCCCAACCTAGCATCTCACCAAGTGCCAATTAAATTAGGGTAAAATAGGATAATTACATGATTTCCTATTCCAAGGGAAGCCATAAGAACCTAAAATAAAGCCACAAGAACCTTCCCAATCCAACGTCACACCAAGTGCCAATTAAATTTGGGTAAAATAGGAGAACTAAATGATTCCTTATGCTAACGACAAAGTGGTTATAGCAAACACACAAGAATATATCTCCAAATGGGATATGTATTCACAAGAACCTTCTACCTTCTCTATGGACTAGTTGATTTAATGGATGGAACAAGAATTAATGTGTTCCAAGGATGAACTACAAGTCCTGGAACAACCAAAACCCTCCACATCAAGAGCTTCATCTCAATATACTTGGGTTTAGCCAGTTAATAAACATGCCAATATCAAAAGAAGCAAAGAAATTCATAAAGAACCTACAACATCAAATCAGGAGGATGATACATGACATGATTGAAAAGAATCACATCGTGTATACTAACAAGATACACGATCTAATTGAAAATAATCACAAAACCAGATCTAACAAGGTGGACTAACATGCTAATTGAATACTAGCACTACTGCTAACAACCCTTAGAAAGCCTCTCCATTCAAAATTGGGATAAATTTATCACCGTGGATTCACAACCTTGATTTTATAGGAATCACGTGTCTGTTTCTCATCCCTGCATAATCATGTCACACAAAATTTGGCAAAATTCATATTAAAAGGCATATATGGGCCGCACAGTGCATAAACAACCCCTCTGAGACCTCACAAGCCCATAAATATCAATTCTCATTATGCCATGATTTTGTAGGAATCACGAACATGCTTCTTAACCCTACAAAATCATGCCAAGAAAAATGAGCCAATATCATAAACTCGTAAGCCCCCATGATGTGATGTGATTGCATATGCTTGAAATTTTCATGTTTGATGCATTTCATCCAATATGATTCTCACCCGCGATTGGTTAATGTGATCATGGCAAATGGTTGTTAGCGTTAGGTGCCTTCATGATGATGATGCTTCACACCATGCATGAAATCACCAAAAATGGGTAAACAATAAAAATAAATATGATATGTGAGGAAGTGTGGGATCAGACTAATCACACATAGAATGATTAAATAAGCAACAATAGACAAGATAGACACACCCAATGAATTGAATAATTGAGACAATTGTGTAGGCAAAAGCTAGTGAATTATATTGATTTGAAATACTACGTAAGATGAGGCCAAATTGGATCTTATGAAGCTAGGTTAAAGTGCTAAGATAGGCTAATGATCTAATATGATAGCCTTAATCCACTGATTGATGTGAGGATGTTACAACCTTCTTGTATAGTGTATGCTAGATTACCTACTCTCCAAGACTACAGCTCATTCCAGAGCTAATATCTCTCAATATATTGGTCCAAATTGGTGGACAGGAAAGCTGATAGTGCTTTATGACTTCTTTGAATAAACCATGCTCAAATTCTTCATGGTTGGTTAAAGATACCTAAATTAGTGACCTGCCTATCAAAAATTTCCCATTAATGTTACCTGCAGCAGCAGCAACAGTAGTTTCTTATTTGGTATGCTCATGTCCAATTACTCCTTCTTTTAGTTGTTGATTGAAGGTGTTTTGTGGGCTGATGAGGACAATCACATCTAATTACTCCTTAGTTTAATCCTTGTTTGAAGGTGGTTGGTTGTGTTGAGGTTGTACACACCTTGATTTAGGTTGGAGTTGATTTGACCACTTTTTGTGACAATAGTAGAGTGTTCCCACATAGTGACTTGTCAAGTGCTATTTGCACTTTTATTTTTAACAATCCCTCTTACGTGAAAATTGGATCAATCAAAACACCAAGCTTGGTAAAATCTTGATGAAGATGTGTATAACATTATCCACATACCTGCAATGAATAAGATCAATCTCCCCCCCTCTATAATGTTTTCTTTAATAAAGTGATAGTGAACAATATGCTTTGTCCTAGCATGAAAAATTGGATTCCTTGCTAAATGAATTGAAGACATGCTATCAAAATAGAGATCAAAATAGAGAGGGAGAGGAAGAGGGAATGCACACAACACCATATTCGTGAGTTTGGGAATCTCCCAAGTCCCATTTTTGTAATACTAAAAAGGTGGGACTCGGTAAACATGTCTATAAGTTTTTCAAAACCCTATCATGTGACCTATCATTGGAAAGTGCTTGAAAAATGGGATCTATTGAGCTTTATAGCACACACAATTTGGACAAATGGTGTTCAAGTTATGGCAAATCCAAATTTTTGACGACATGTCCCAAACTTATGAGAAAATCCCATATTCCCCAATATGGTGTTACACTCAATATCCTATAAAAGACTGTATAACCAAACAATCTCACATACTACATTAGTTGTCCCTCTATATTCACCTTCAATAGAGCTTAAGCTAGGGAGGTGAACTACTAAGAAACCCTATGTATCACGTGCGCTCAAGGGGTATTTAAAAAACCCCTTACATATGAATTTTTCATGAGAATAAAATGACCCCTTATTCTTTAGAGACTTAGGGGTTTTTTTCCAAAATCAATTAAGAAATCCCTTCTATAAATGTATTTTTGTAAATTTACCTTAAATTTTTAAATTACAAAACCCCTTCATTTGAACTCACATGGTATACATACATATTTTTAGGTAAACCCCTTATTGAGCCTTAATGCAATAGTGGGCTGTTTTTTGCTTAACCATAAAACAAATCCATTACTAAGAGAAATAAATATCCTAAAATTGACCTTCTATCAAAGAGGCATCCAACTCAATCATCATCGGTGTAGCTTCAAACACAAGTCCATAATCTAGTGTGCCTTTGACATACCTTAAGATTATCTTTGTTGCTTCCCAATGTTTCTTTGTAGGTTCCTCCATAAACTGGGAAATATGTACAACCAACTGCAAAACTAATATCAAGACGAGTGAGAATTAAAGAGATAAGATTGTAAATTGTAACATCTGCGAAGGAGTGAACCATCATTGATTTGGAGCTTCAACTTTGCTTCCATGGGAGTGCTCATTGGTTTAGCATTATCTAATCCAAACTTGCTAATCAAGATCTTAGCATACTTCTTTTGTGACATACATGTTCTTTTTCCATTTCTTGATACTTCTACTCCCAAAAAATAATGTAAATCCTTCATGTCAAAAGTGCTACAAAGTAGAGACTTTTGTAAATCCTGCAATGTAAATCCTGCAAATCCTTCATGTCAAAAAGTGCTACAAACTAGAGACTTAAACATGAAATTTCAGCCATAATATTTCCTATCAGTATGAGATCATCCAAACATCTACCTTGGCAAACCATTGCCTAGGTGCTTGCTTCAATCCATAGAGCACCTTCTTAAATCTACATACATAGGTAGGCTTCCTTGCATCTTCAAAACCCTTAAGGATGATGCATATTAACTTCATCATCTAAATCACCATTAAGAATGCATTTTTAACATTCATTTGTTGTAAAGGCCAGCCGATTTTACAAGAGAAATAGAAGTCCAAAATCGTAGTCATTTTAGCTATTAGGAAGAAAGTTTCACAATAACCAATACCATGAGTCTGATAGTATCCTTTGTACCTATCCAAGTTTCAACTAACCTTTCTTGTACCTATCCAAGGAACCATCAGCATTAAACTTTTTTTATAAATCCATTTGCATGTAATGATGGGCTTATCATGTGTTTGTGGAACCAACTCCCAAGTGTTGTTCTTCATCAAGGCATCATGCTCTTCTTCCATTGCTTGCATCCAATGGGAATCCCTAATTGCATCTTCAAATGAAGTGGGCTCATCAAAATTCATGATGTTATACATGTAGCAATAATGTACCTAAGCATAGGTATTGGTATAAGCCCATTTGTCATCCCAGGTGCTTTCACTTGTCTTTTGTGATCTCCTTACATTAGAAGTACCTTGCTGCTCATTTGGCTACAAATTGCCTCTATTTTCTAAAGTTGAAAGGGTTGAAAATTTAATTTTTTGAGTTGATCTAGTTGAAGAAATAGATGGGCTATTTGCGCCTGACGCATAATTGCTACAAGTATGTTGAAGGGAGATTGATTGGTGGGGCTGATTTTTCACAAGGACAAGTCCCTCTCACACAGTAAGAAGCTAGGGAGGAGGGAGAGAGAGAGAGAGAGAGAGAGAGAGAGAGAGAGAGAGGGACTCACCCATATATATAGATATAGCTTCTCTCTCTCACTCTCTCCCAGCAATTTATCTCTCTCTCTCTCTCTCTCTCTCTCTCTCTCTCTCTCTACATAGAAAATGCAAAAAGAGAGAGAGAAAGAGGGAGTGCATTAATTTATTAAATTTCAAAGAGCTTCTCTCTCTCTCTCTCTCTCTCTCTCTCTCTCCCCCTGATTTTATCTCTCTCTCCTCTCTTACTCTCTCTATACATAGAAAATGGAAAGAGAGACTGTGTTGGTTTGTAGAGAGATCAAGACCCTAAAAAGGAAAAAAAGAGATTTGCAAAAAGAAGGGGCATAGATGGCCTAATGTACATGTTTTAAAGCCATTGGATCAAAATCAATCGTACATGATCCAATGGATTTGGCTTGCACTAAAAACCACCCGAGAGAGAAAGAGGGAGGGAGAGCTATGCATTTTTACTACTATGCATGTTCGTGTGTGTGTGTGTGTGTGTGTGTGTGCATGTGTGCGTGTGTGTGCGTGTGCATGTGTGTGTGTGTGTGTGTGTGTGTGTGTGTGTGTGTGTGTGTGTGAGAGAGAGAGAGAGAGAGAGAGAGAGAGCCACATATTATTCATAATGGCAACATGGTTCTTTCTATGAGATCACTAATACATTTTGTTTACTCCATTGCTTAGGGGGAATCCTTATGAGATTATATTTAAATAGATTTGGTGGAAGCTTAGGAGTCTATTTTTTATTTTATGTTTCATTAGATGGCTACTTCTCATCGTAGTTGGGTCACGCCACTTCTTTCTATGTATAAAAGATGGCACATCTCTCTCCATGTGCTATGTATGCCAAGTTTGGTGCTCTGTTCAAATAAAACAAGCTGCTTGAGGGTCTCCCTTTGTGGATATATATGCAAAGCATGGTGACTTGATATACAAGTATGCCAATTTTGATGCTTTCTTCAAAGTCATCCATAGCTGCCAAAATGGTCTTCAAATTTAAGGCCTACTCTATGGTATCCAAACCTCTCCTATCTGAAGGATGGGTTGGGGGACTAGTAATAGGAAGGAGGGAGGGAAAGAAGGGTTTTTTTTTTTTTGAAGAAGTGTTGACCTTCAAAATCACCCTTACACATTAGTTGCCATAAATTCAATGCATGAGATAGAATTTTTTCGAGGGTGCTTATTTAGTCTCACATTAATTATTATTTTTTTAGGGTGCTTTTCTTAATTTTCAAGGATAAAAGGTTAGGAACACTAAGGTTTTAATTTGAGGGTGCTAAGGAATGGTAAGCTTATTCATTGAGGTTGCTTTTTATTTTTCTAAGGTTGCTTTTTTTTTTTAAAGCATGTTTTTTAAAATCACAACATAGAGGAAAATAATAATAAATTGAATAACTGAATTTGAAAAAGGAAAGAAAAAGCTCCAAAATTTTCTAAGGAAATCAGTCTCCTTTATTAATATGGAAGAAAAACATGGAAGCATGTAACGGAATATAGACATGTGAACCCAAAAGTTTGAAACCCAATCTAGAAAAAGGCAGAAACTCAATGTAGCACAAGCCATAAACATAACCTATAGGAAGCAAGCTTCTTCCTTGGTAAGACCCACAAACTTACAGACTTATGGTGAAAGTGGTACAAACTCATCTCCATCCACCCACAATCACTTTTTTGAACTTGTGTGCTCTTTCCCATAAAGAGAGATATGATGTGGAGTAGTTCTCTTCTAACTGACTGTTTTGCTCATCATCGATGACAATTGGATTACCAAGAGTTCTGACCTCTACATTGTCATTGGCGTGCACATCTTCATTGCTTTGTCCTCTATCTACATCTTCATCTTCATCACATTAGGGCCAATTTGGATGAAAAAAGGGCTGTTTAGGGTTTCTCTATTCTTGATCTAAGGGTCGAGGAGGAGCCACGTGTGAAGAAGTATGGCATTTTTGTACACGTGTCAAGATCTCCTTCACTTACTTTTGGAACATTTTGCACTATTTTAGCCATAACTTTTACATATGAACTCCAAATTTAGCGCTCAAATGGTCCACAGGTGGCGCTTGATGAGCTCTATCCAATGAGTACCCATGTTGAATAGTTTTGGTAAGATCTTCATGGTCTTTTTTAAGTTGCCCCTTTTTAGATCCTTAGACAGCCCTTTTCTTGTCCGAATTGGCCCTAATGTCTCGATGTTCTTCTGTGTTGTATCCTACATGTAGAGGATTGAAGTATCTATAACCAAGAGTATCTACAAAGAAGATTTTGTCAATGTCTATGCACTAGGTTTTATGAGGGAGCTTCATAAACTTTCCAAACAGCAGCGAACCTTGTCCTGCTCATACCAAATCCAGTCAGTCTTTGGGATTATCCATGAAGCTGTTGCATAATATTTCCCCATTCGAATCATTTTGAGAAGAGTACTTTGTAGTGAAGTACCTAGTTTGTTGGCTATGTAATTGTCCATGTATACATATTCCCTTTCAAACAAATATACAGGCGACAAGCATACTTTTTTTTTTCAAGTCTTCTTGTCCATAAAGACAGTAGAGTTGCTGCCCTCTTGTTATCTCCTCATTGGAGATATTATGCGAGAAAAACTTGAAATGCGGCTTATGTAAATCTTTCATACAATATCCTATCATGCCTTCAAATGTGTGCATTTTAATCTATCTTAGTCATATACACATGACTATAGCACCCTCCGGTTTGAAAAGATCCCAACCTAAGTATCTTTTAATTGTTTTGCCTATACTTATGAGTGATGGTGCCATAAGGCTTACAACCATTTGAAAATGTAAATTAAAGTACCACCTTTTTCTAATGCAAACATTCCTTTTTAAAAATCCATTCTTATAAACTTTTCGAGTGGCTCCCACCCCATGAAAGATGAATGTCTCTATTTCCTATAGCCATAGTGATAGTGATAGATACTTCAAAGAGGTTTTTTTTCTTGTCTGGTGGAAATTGTGGAATTTTGTGCACTAATGTTCGGAGTCTAGATTTCTTTCATTCATCAATGGTTTTTTACCTTTTGAGTCACTATGCGAAATAATTTTGTGTTTGTTAGCATTTCTTATTTTTGTCATAGATGCCAATTTTTAATTCTACATTGATTTTGAAAGTGAATTTATAAACATTATGTGATTAAATAATCAATAACATATTTAATAACTATGAAATCAATTCGTGTTGAAAAAATCAAATTAGTAACATAATTAACATGTTTAAACTATATCTATGATTTTAAAACGTGAAATGAATGAAAGTAAAACAAAAATTTTAAAGCCGTATGTAATCAATCTAATTAAAAATTATTTAAATTTATATAATCAAAATAAGTATAAATTAATTAAATTTACATCTTTCACCTATTTGATAATTATATTAAAAACTATAAAAGTATAAATTAATTAAATTATTATATATCAACTATTTGATAATTAACAAAAGGCACAATAACTTTAAAAATAAAACGTAACTTAAATATTTACCAAGGTGTAAGAAGACTGACTGACATTGCAAAAAGAAAACATGATAATTATATTGAAAACTACGTAAGTATAAATTAATTAAATTATTATATTTTAACTGTTTGATCATTACATTCAAATCAATGATAGACACACAAACTGGTGGATGTTGTCAGAACGTTGTAAAAAAGAAAACATTGCTTGCTTACATATATACAACAAAAAGTATACAATGCATCCATTTGTTAATCACACCTATAATAATCAAAAGAAAACAACGAATAGACATGCCTGGTGCTTATACGGTTTATGCAAGCTTATGTAATCAAAGTAAATAAACGGTTTATGAAAACATTGGGGATGCATATTTATTCACAATACTATAGGAGCAAAAAGTAAACGGTGCATCCATGTCTTCTACAATCAGCGCCCCTTTCAAAAAAACATAAATAGAGATTCACATTCTCATAAAAAGATCTTCAAAGTAAGCACAAGCAAATTGAGATTCTACGAAAAGACTATCAAGATTTTACTACATGCATTAATCAATTGCTTTCCAAATGATGCTTGTGAGAAAAGACTGAAGAATTAACTGAATGCATTTAATGAACTGCTAAAGATACGTATATCTCTACCTAAAGAGCGGGCTTCTGGAGGTGTCAAAATATGAGGACACAAATGGCATTCAGCCCTAGGGACAGTAGATGCAGTGGGTTTCACTTCATCACAAAGTAAGGCTGAGGAAGATGGGCGATGATCTACCTTCATGATATTATTAATACCATGAAGAGGCTTCCTCCTTGGTGGCATTATGAGGATAGGAAAGCAGAAATCGATGAGATTAAATACAACAGAGAAACTAATCATTAAATAGTGCAGAATCTCAATCATGCAGAATCTCAATCATGCCATCTCAATCATGCCAATGACACGTACAGTTATCTAGAACAATGTACATCACCAATATGGCATAGAGACACATATACCACTCAAACAGTGACATGCAAATTCTCGCACGAACGTAGAACCTACTAGAACTCAAGAAATTGTGGTGTCCATGCAGGGTTTTCTAGAACAACGTACATCATTAGTATGGCATAGAGAGACATATACCACTCAAAGAGCGGCATAGAGAGACATATACCACTCAAACGGTAGCATGCAAATTCTCGCACGAATGTAGAACCTACCAAAACTGAAGAAATCATGGTGTCGTCCAAAGCAATGTGACATGACATGCAAGTGCATGCACGAGAACATTTGCGAGCAAAGCAATGGTGGCTAGCAATCGAACCTTGGAGAAGGATGTCAACAACAACTAGCAAGTAGACCTGCAACAACTGTCCAAAAGAAGAACCAGCAAATTATCGAAGATGCTGCTATCACGGCCAGCAAAATCGAACCTTGGAGAAGGAGCTGAAGAACAAACAACAACCAAATGTGCAGCCATCAAGACGAACAACCAGGCAGCTGCACACTGTCAGTAAGATTATTGAAAGGAAGAACCGGTTGAAGGTGAAAAAGGCATTTAAATAAGCACCCCAATGTTTTGAAGGCAGCAATTACACGTGTCATACAAACATGCATTGAATTAATTAATTAATTGGGGCCTTCAAAACATTGGGGACGTGAATATGCACCGATGAATATAAAGAATATTCTCCTGAGACCCGATAATACAATGATACATACAGTAATGTACAATGTACATGCGCAGTGCTGAATTATACACGTAGGCACACGTAGGCAGTAGCTATACGTCGCATTGAATTCAATCACAAATAGGAGTGCACTCGTTGCCGTCGATGTACAAGAGATCTACGGCCCTTGAAACACGACCACGATTCTCGTAGCATACTTGTTTGTGCTCCACGTTGTCGTGCCATGGCACGTCTATGGTGTGAAACCATGCATATGAGGCCATTAAATGCAAATCCAGATGCATGGGATTAAGTGCCATGACTTGAGTCATTATATGATGCCTAAGTACATATGTTCATATTGTAAATGAGGTTCAATAAGACGAGCTGAGCCTGAGCCAGGTCTCGAAGCCTCTGTACATGAGTGTGGTGTGAATTATGGAGTTTTATGCTTATGGTAGACCTTGTAGTATGGAACACCCTTCTCAACATGTATGGAAATGTGAGAGTATGTATGATGTAAGGATTGGTTTTGAAAGAATGCCCTTTTGAGATATCGTGTCTTGGAATGCCATGATTTTTGTGCCTGCTCAGAATCGATATAATCAGAATACTTTGGATTTTTTTTCAACTGATGCTACTGGAAGGTTTGATGCCAGAAGACTTTAAGTCAGGAAGGAGTTCAAACTTAGTACCTCTACTAGTTGCTGCATCTGCTGCTCTGCTTGAGGAATTTAAAGTATCCAGAAATAGACCAGGGGCCAAAGAAGTCTCACAATTATTGAGGTCTCTTGTCCTTTCTGAGTGTAGGCATTATGTCATGTCCATGGTCTCTTCTAAATTCTATGAAGGTGCTTCATTAGCGAGCTGGTACAAATCGTCATGTTTTATTAATAAGGACATTGCGGGTTTATTGGAAAAGCTGGAACTTCATGCCTTGCTTCATTCAGGCCGCGTTTTCCATCGCAGAAAAGAGGAAGAAGGGAAAACTTCAACTGCACAAAGATGTTCGAATCCGTGTTTGGGAAGTCCTTCAATTCTGCAAAATGCAAAACCTTGTTACGGCTTGCAACATCGCGCATTAAGTTGTTCAGGAACAAGAGAGACATTCAACTCAAGCAAATGAAGAGAGAGTTGGCACAACTGCTTCAAACCAATCAAGAGCCAAGTGCTCGTATTCAGGTGGAACACATTTACCGGGAGCAAAACATCATGGCAGCATATGAGATCATTGAACTGTTTTGTGAATTGATTGTTGTCCGGCTTCCAATTATTGATTCACAAAGGCAATGCCCAATCGATTTATGAGAAGCAGTGGCCAGTCTCATTTTTGCTGCCCCGAGATGTGCTGATCTCTCGGAGCTGCTATACAGATCCGTAATCTTTTTGCTGTGAAGTACGGGAAAGAGTTTGTAGCTGCAGCAACTGAGCTGAGGCCAGATTGTGGTGTCAACAGACTAGTCATAGAAAAGCTTTCAGTAAGAGCGCCAGCTGGAGACGTATACGCAAGGTGGCGGCTTGCGTGGCATGCGAAAGAGTTTTAAAAAAAAAAGGAAATTTTCGATTAATAAGCTTAAAAAAAGGAGGCGCAGTGTATTCGAAACTGGGAAAATTTGATATTTTAGCTGCAAAAGGTGAAGGAGCCCGATTCTCTGGCGAAAAGGGAAAATAACCAGGAAAACGGCGCATACAAAAAGAGATATATGCAGAAACGGGAAAAAAGAGGGAACCAGGGCAGAATTGGACCAGAGATTCACAATTTGTGAGAAAGCTTTCTGTTTAGGTCATCCTGGAGTTTGAATTAAAGAAGAAATGAAGCGCTATCCAATATGAGAATGAAGATTTTTGGCCATCAACAATGGAGCTAATTGCGTCAAAGAAGGTGTCTAAACAGGCTTTGCATGAGGCAGGTGACTGTATACGTCTTGAGACTGGCTGGGAAGAGCCTGTGGATTCTTTATCTGTTCATGCCTACATTGCAAAATGCCAGAATAATGAGGCACAGGTAGAGGAAAAGCGTAAGAGGGAGAATGAGGAAGGAGGGCCATCAAAAAGGGTCACCCGTGGTAGTGAAAAGAAGGATCCTGGGCCATCACATATGCCTCCGCTGCATAGCAGACCTCCACAGGAAGTATCAATGGAAGAAGTGCCAGCAAAAATGAAGCATGAGAAGGAGAAGGGTAAAGGAAAAAGTCCACTCTACAAGCTTCAATCTGATATTGAAGCCACAACAGACCTCAAAAAGGTGCTTGAAGAGAGGATTCTAAACAGTAGGGTGGAATTTACACTAGGGGAAGTCTTGGGGATTGCAAAGAAAGAATTCCATGATGAGATAATTGATATTATACGAAGGAAAAGGCAGTCCATAATTGAATCTATTCCATCACAAGGGGAGGCAAGCACTTCCAAGACTCATGGAGTACAGGTACAACAAAAGGAAGAGAGAGAGAATGTGGTGGAATGTACTCACTCTGCTGAAGGGGCACGACAAGTGCGCTTTGTGGATGAGGATGATGAAAAAGAAGTTCTTACAAAGAGTCATTACTCCAGGAGCCATTGGGCAAGGGCAACCACTGAAACCCTTGTCAAGATAGGTGACTTGGAAGAGCCGTATGTCGCTCTAATTGATCATGGGTCTGAAATAAATCTTATGGCTAAAAATCTCTACAACAAATGTAAGTGGCCAATGGATGTAGATCATGGGTGGATGATTAAAGCAGCTAATAACTAATCTGGAGAGCTCTATGCAGCCTGTCCAAATGTAAGGGTAACTATAGGGGATGTGAAAGATGATCAAAACTTCTTTGTTCAGGAGATGTCATCGTATCCCCTCATCCTTGGGCAACCCTACATTACAGTTGTGAGGATGGAAACAAAAGTTTTGGATGATGGCTCGGCATATGCAAGAATAAGGAGTAAAGATGGCAAGAAAGCTGTTCAGTTCTTGACAGTTTGCATTAACCATGAAAGGAATCGTGAGTCTCTTCGAGCACAGTCACTCCCAAAGATAAACAGAGAATTCATGAACTACAGGGAGATGAGGGATTTTGGCCAGGTGCCATTGTAAAGCGGGATTCCAATGGTACAAGGGAAAATGAGTTCTCGCAGGACTCAATCAATGTAAATAACTTTTCAGCAAATTTTCAGGGATTTTCTAGCTATGGGTCACTAGTCTTTGTAAAAAGCAAGGATTTGAAGCGTGGCATGCATCGACATGTACAAAATGAACAAAAAAGTCTTGAGCAGTGTGGTCTTTTGGAGAAGAATGAGTTTATTTCAGGGGTGCTTGATGAGGTGTCATTTGTGGATACTATGGATGTGCTTTTTGCTATGGAAAGAGCATGCTTACAGAGTGGAAATGAGATAATAGAGGTGTCATCTGCAGGGATGTATGATATAATCCGGGAATTTGAGGGGATGGAATGTAAAAACATGGATTGTGAGATGGATGCTCATGTTGATACAAAGTATAAAACGGTTGCAAAGAAGGTGAAACCAGTTGCCTCGCCCTCGCCACCAGGAAGCAAGGAGAAAATAGATGAAGCCTCTATGCAACCGAATCTCAGAGATCCGAAGAAAATTGGGCACAAGTTTACACGGGAAACCCTAAAAGAGGTGAAGATTAGTGAAAAGGATTTTCTGTTGCCAGTTGAAAGGGAATGCTTTGAGGAGATGCTTGTAAAACATGGGAAAGCCTTTGCTTTTCAGCCGCATGAGATAGGCTGTGTTGATCCAAGTGTAACAGCGCCAATGGTGATCTTCACTGTACCACATGTGCCCTAGAACCTGCGGCCGATTCCAGTACCAAAGGCTCTCTTGCCAAAGCTGATGGAATTACTAAAAGAAAAGATCAGGATGGGAATTTTGGAGCCATCATGCGCTCCATATTCCAACAGATGGTTTACCGTGCCAAAGAAAAATGGAACATTGTGCTTCATTCAAGACATGCAACCTGTAAACAAGGTCACAATAAGGAATGTGGGAGTAGGTCCAATTGTGGACGAGTTTGCAGAAGCATTTGCAGGGAAAGCTATATACTCTATGGGTGATCTATATTCGGGATATGATCAGTTCCAGCTGGATATACAAAGCAGGGACTTGACCACAATGAAAACTCCTTTGGGATTAGTAAGGATGTGTACCTTACCACAGGGAGCCACCAACTCAGTGGCGCATATGATGAATGGAATGAATAAAGTCTTGCGAGACTTCATACCACAAATAACTATGCCTTTTCTGGATGATATGCCAATAAAAGGCTGTGATGAGAAAGACAAAGATGGGGATTTGGATTCGAAGGGGTGCCGCAAGTTTGTTGCGAATCATATAAAGGATTGTGATATGATTCTATCCAGGCTTGAAGAGGTGAATCTTACTTTATCTGGACTGAAATCAGTGTTTGGGGTTGGTGAAGTGCTAATAGTGGGACATCTTTGTAGTACTAGTGGACGCCGACCTTGTCCAGCCAAGATAGATGCAATACAAAGAATGAAAGAGATATGCATTAATGTTACAGAGCTAAGGAGATTTCTTGGTGCATGTGTCTTTTATGTTATTTGGATCCCACATTATGCACATGTTGCAGATCCTCTTTATCAACTTTTGAGGAAAAATCAAAAATTTTTGTGGAGTGCACTACATATTAAAGCTATGCAGAAGCTGAAATGTTTGCTCCAATCATCAGCTACTCTAAGGAAGGCAGATTATGAGTGTGGCAGGCCTGTGATTGTTACAGTTGATACTAGTCCTACTGGGATAGGATGGACAGTAGGGCAAGATGATGAGGATGATCACAGGTATGTAATCAGATTTGGAGCAAAGGTATTAAGCATTCGTCAGCGAAAATATCCGCAGATCAAGAGGGAGTTATGGGGAATAGTCACTGCTCTAAAATGTGAAAAAGAATGTCTTATTGGGGCATCTGTACTTGTGGAAACTGATTGCTTGCCACTCCTTGGGATGATTGCAAGCTGCACCACTCCAGATATCGCTATGCTTAGGTGGATTGCCTATATCAAGTCACTAAATCCTGAGTTTGAGCATATTGCAGGAAAAGATAATTTAGTTGCAGATATGCTATCAAGAGCCAGGTATGAAGATGAAGAAGGGATGATTAGTGACATTGATGATGTAGGTACAAAGTTCTATACTACTGCATATGCAAAAGGGCACCATACTTGCTTATCAAATGCACTTGAGTCTTTTACTGAGGAAATGTATGAAGGAGATTGGTTGCTTATTGGTCAATACTTGAGTACTCTGACAAGTCAGGAAAATTGGTCTGACTCAGAATTTAAGAGGATCCGCAGAAAAGCATATGGGTATTTTCTAAAGGATGGGTACCTATGGAAGCATCCTAAGCAGAGGAATGCTATGCCACAGAGAGTCATATGTGATAAAGAGACTCAAGGGAAGCTCATGAAAGAATTCCATGAGAGTCTCTGGGCTGGACATCGAAGTGTGTGGGCCACCTTTACCAAAATAAAGCAAAGATATTGGTGGAAAGGAATGTACAAGGATGTTTCCCAATATGTGAAAACATGCATGATATGTCAAATGTACTCAAATGTGCGACATCGTGATGGCTTGCAACCAACCTACCCACCTACCATGCACTACAAATGGGTAGTGGATTTTGTTACAATGCCTTTGGGAATTTGGCAGATGCGGTACATAGCACTTGCAAGAGAAGATTTGACAAATCAAGTGGAAGGGTGTGCTCTTAGAACAAAGAGGACGGAAACAGTATGCAAATTTCTCTTGGAAGATGTGATTTGCCGGTATGGTTGTGTTGGGAAAATAACAGCTGACAGGGGTGAGCTAGGTGTTGAAGAAGCAAGAGAATTCTTCTCTAGAATTGGCATCAAATTGGCTCTAACATGTGCTTACAACCCTGAGGGCAATGGTAAAAGTGAGCGAGGACATCCTCCAATCATTAAAGCTTTGGCTAAGACATGCAGAGGAAGAATGCGAGTGTGGCCAAGGCTGCTACCTTATGCCTTGTGGGCTGACCGTACAACTCATAGCTCAGATAGGATACATGCCTGCAGAATTAATGTATGGTTAGAAGCCAGTAATGCCATTTGAAGAAGTAGTTCCAACTTGGAATGTATTACCCTGGGTGGAAGGATTAAACAGGGAAGACCTCCTTGCATTGTGAATAAGGAAGCTGGAGAGGAGGCCTGAAGATGTAGAGCTTGCTAAAGCTCGTTTGAAAGATGCAAGGTTGAGAAATAAAGAAAGATTTGATAGAAGACACAGACTCCGGCCAAAATCTATTGAAGAAGGTGATTGGGTCCTAATGTATGATAGTAGTCTTGACAACCAGTTCACTGTTCAAAGAAAGTTTGCAAAAAGATGGTTTGGCCCTTACATTGTCAAACATGTGCATGGAAATGTCACATATACCCTGTGTGAGCTTGATGGAACAGAGATAAAGAATCTTGTAGCAGGCAAAAGGATCAAGATGTTTAAAAGAAGGCATGACACTGATCCTTTTGATTCACAGAAGACTCACGATAAGAGGCTTGATAGTGATAGGATGGATATGGCTGAAGAGGAAGAGTATGATCTCCCTGATAATGTAGAAGATGAAGACGACATCCAGATATATGTGGATCTTGATGATGATTTGGCACATACCAGAGGATGTGCAGGTTTAGAGGGGGTGGATGTCGTGCCATGGCACGTCTATGGTATGAAACCATGCATATGAGGCCATTAAATGCAAATCCAGATGCATGGGATTAAGTGCCATGACTTGAGTCATTATATGATGCCTAAGTACATATGTTCATATTGTAAATGAGGTTCAATAAGACGAGCTGAGCCTGAGCCAGGTCTCGAAGCCTCTGTACATGAGTGTGGTGTGAATTATGGAGTTTTATGCTTATGGTAGACCTTGTAGTATGGAACACCCTTCTCAACATGTATGGAAATGTGAGAGTATGTATGATGTAAGGATTGGTTTTGAAAGAATGCCCTTTTGAGATATCGTGTCTTGGAATGCCATGATTTCTGTGCCTGCTCAGAATCGATATAATCAGAATACTTTGGATTTTTTTCAACTGATGCTACTGGAAGGTTTGATGCCAAAAGACTTTAAGTCAGGAAGGAGTTCAAACTAAGTACCTCTACTAGTTGCTGCATCTGCTGCTCTGCTTGAGGAATTTGAAGTATCCAGAAACAGACTAGGGGCCAAAGAAGTCTCACAATTATTGAGGTCTCTTGCCCTTTCTGAGTGTAGGCATTATGTCATGTCCATGGTCTCTTCTAAATTCTATGAAGGTGCTTCATTAGAGCGAGCTGGTACAAATCGTCATGTTTTATTAATAAGGACATTGCGGGTTTATTGGAAAAGCTGAAACTTCATGCCTTGCTTCATTCAGGCCGCGTTTTCCGTCACAGAAAAGAGGAAGAAGGGAAAACTTCAACTGCACAAAGATGTTCGAATCCGTGTTTGGGAAGTCCTTCAATTCTGCAAAATGCAAAACCTTGTTACGGCTTGCAACATCGCGCATTAAGTTGTTGAGGAACAAGAGAGACATTCAACTCAAGCAAATGAAGAGAGAGTTGGCACAACTGCTTCAAACCAATCAAGAGCCAAGTGCTCGTATTCGGGTGGAACATATTTACCGGGAGCAAAACGTCATGGCAGCATATGAGATCATTGAACTGTTTTGTGAATTGATTGTCGTCCGGCTTCCAATTAAAGGCTGAAACCCTAATTAACATTAAACACATCACATTAAGGAAAAAATTTAAAAAGGGTTTACCTGATTTTGGAGATAATTCACACAGAAAAAAAGCAGGGCTAACACAAAGGATTTAGATAACAAGAAAACCATAACTGGAAAGTGAGATTAAAGAAAAATATCCATAGCATCGGATTTAGGAAAACTGTTTTTTAAGGCAACTGCAATTTTCATGATTATGAAACTAAACTGCATGGAGATAATTCACACAGAAGAAGAAAGGAGTGCAGTTTTTAAAGAACCCCCCGAAAAAGAACCCCCGATAACCAGAAAGTGAGATAATTCTTGCATGGTTATCAAGCACATGATCATTATCATTGGCTTGGTGAAGTATGAGTACATGGTCAGATCATCAGCTGATCAGCAGGAAGTTTGGTTAATCAGAACCCTCCTAACTCTCTGCTTTGGCGTTGTCATTAGGGTTTTGGAATCCTTCTTTTTATCTTCTTGTTGATGTCCTCCAAGCTGTGCCTGGAAAGCTTTTTAGTAGTGTCCTCCAACACTCTGCTAAATTGAGATGATCTTCTTGCTAGCCTCCTAGCAAAGTAACCTTCAAAAAACTCCTTGTTTGCCTTCTCTAACTCCTTCCACACTGAGAGCACAAAAGAAGCCAATATAGAAAACTAGGTTGAGTTAGGATTAGCTTAATCACCATGTAAGACTGGGTTTAAGTTCAATCTCCACTCGTCAAGGCAAGGTTACTTAGACTCCTTATAGCTCACAACAAACAAAAACTAGAGATAAGGCTGTATACACATTGAACTACTTGTTCTTTATTTACATTTTTGGTTCAGACAGAGATTAATGAGCTAGGTTGGAGCATGTTGACCTAAGCGATTAAAAGATGTGTTGTGACTTACCTACTGTATAATTAATTATCCTTACCAATTATGGTGACTACCAATGGTGATAAGCTTTTAAAGAAAGGTTCTCGACTTAACGATTGCAGTAGTATTGGGTTTAAGAAGCAGCCCGATCAAGAATCAATTACAATTCTACTGACCAGCTAGCAAGGAGCTAATTGAATATAAGGAAAAGTTTTAGGACACACTGGGTTAAATTAGGCATGATTTATGCCAGCTATGAGCATGATGGGTTCAACAAGCAAGGCTAGAACAGGTACCTGTTACAGTGATGATAGGTTCGATTCCTGCGTGCTTTGAGAGAGCCTTGACACAGTCATCTTGGTCAAGGTAGAAGGTGAGGCAGCGCTCAATAAGGTGCTGCACCTAGGGAAGTTTCAAAACAAGAGATGTTATCAACGCCTTAGAAGACAAAGGTAGACGAGAGAGTGAGTGAGAGAGAGAGAGAGAGAGAGAGAGAGAGAGAGAACAATTATCCAGGTACAGCTTGGCTTGCGCGCCATTGAAGCATCCTGTGAATGGATACATAACCTAATACGGGGGGGGGACTCACCTTCATGATGAAAGAGCGTGAGGCAGCATCTACTTTGGGGGCGCCAGTGCTTGCAGAAAGCCTCATGCTCGTAAGAAGGTTGATCGCACGACGCAGAATTGTGAAGTAAGGTCAAAGCCCACCACCTGGCTCTGGAGTCTGCAGTGCCCACTATTGTAAAGTTAGCAGAGCTGCTAAAGGAAGGGATGAGAGGACGCAAATTCCAACCCCCAAACTGTGTGTGTGTGTGTGTGAGAGAGAGAGAGAGAGAGAGAGAGAGAGGGGAATGGAAAAACGTTACGTGGGCGCTGAAAGATGGGTGGAGTTCAGTGTTGTGGGAGGAGTGGAGTTTAATCTAGTATGGTATCCGCATCCATGTGGAAGTTGGAACTTGGCAGCCAACCTCCATCTATGATCGATCTCAATTTTTAGCAACATGTGTGTGTACATCTCTCTGTCCGAGTAAAACATGTGTGTGTACATCTCTCTGTCCGAGTAAAGCAACATGTGTGTCTACATGTCGCTGTCCGAGTAAAGCAGTTCAGTCTGCCCATACTTTTTGTGCTTATCAGGATGAGATTGACAGGATGAGGGACCAAAGCGCTTTACCACGACATAAGGCTGCCCCCTTTTGCTAAAATGTACAAGGCTAAAGTGCCATGTAAAAATGTAGTTAAAAGCGATCCCCTAATGTTGTGGATTCAAATCTCGCTCCCCTAATGTTGTGGATTCAAATCTCGCTGGCTACACTGAGACTTCTTTGTAACTTGCCGGATGGTGGGTGTGTGTTATATCAAACATATTCAGGTTGTAATAAAAATAGCAGATTAGTCGCCAAACTTCTTTTTTTAATGTTACTCTATTTACAACAATCATAAAGAATATTAAGGATACATAACTTTATTCAAATCTTTCTAGATGGCCACGTAAATAGACATAGTGCAAGAGTATGCTTCGCAAGAGAGTGTATGTATATAGAAATGTTTATATTGAGCATTGCAAATTACATTAAAATTTACGTGGAATTAAACTGATAAGTAGTTCATCCAATGACCACCTGTGTGGTTGTTCCCCTGTATGAGATAGCCTTCTCCTCATAGAGCGGCCAGCCCGAGGAGAAGCATCTCTTTCCCCTCCTTCGATTACTTGATTCCCACCTTGTACATGAGGCAAGTTTGTATCTAACCCTTCGTGGCTATTTTTTCAATAACTAATAGAAGGATCTGTTTCTTGGGGGAAAAAAAAAGAGTAGTTCATCCAATGGGTAATGGAAAGCTAGACATGAATGCTACTTTTACATATTGTTTTGTAGTCACAAAATCATGTTGAGATTAGGTTGTGGCCTTGGTTTTATAAGACATATTAAGCTTTAAAGTGATTTTCTCAAAAGGCATGCCTTTTGAGTCTTTTATTAGATTGCAACTATGTTCATTGCTAATTTGATTCACATAAAACACTATTGCAAATTGAATGCATAATTGCAAGCGTTTCTCATTAAGACCCCAAAACCATGTTATTTGTAGAAAACGACCAAAATTGTGCAATTAAAAAAATTTAACATGTGTTCAATTTTAAGGATTTTAAAATTTTAATATGCTCATTTTTTAAGGATTTCAAAATTTTGATGAGTTTTGAGTAATGAGATCTCTAAACTGGGCATAAATACAATGAAAAATACAAAAAAATAATTCTCTCATGCATTATACATAACCTATTTTTGCATGATTTTTAGCATATATAAATACATTTTAGCTAAACAAATTTCAATAACTAGTAAAATGTAAGTTTTTGAGATTTTAGATATCAACATTTTACCTAGCAAAACAACAGACCCTTACTTTAGAATCATAAAGCATGATGAGAGTGTTATAATATGTGTGTTATATGTTTGATGTTGCTAACGGGACTATAGACATATGAACCCTTAGAATTTAAGATGCCCTATAAAGCACCAAGCTAGAACACCCAACTATTTGTGTACTTGTGAATGTAAAGGAACGACTGCTAGCCATGCACAATATTTATGCAATGGGGCAACCATGCAAGTTCTATGATCAAATGTTCTATCAACATTTTACCTAGCAAAACAATAAACCCTTACTTTAGAATCATCAAGCGTGATGAGAGTGTTATAATATGTGTGTTATATGTTTGATATTGTTAACGGGACTATAGACATATGAACCCTTAGAATTTTAGATGCCCTATAAAGCACCAAGCTAGAACACCCAACTATTTGTGTACTTGTGAATGTAAAGGAGCGACTGCTAATATTTATGCAATGGGGCAACCATGCAAGTTCTATGATCACAATATTTATGCAATGATTGCAAACATCAAGATGGACCTTGCTTTCCTAAGGCCCTTTTGAAATTGTTGATCGTTTAGAGGATAGAGAGATTTGCTAATATGCCCAAAATGAAGGTGGTTTCATGAGCACAACTAAGCAGACATGTCTTATTTGCATAAGCAGCTCAAGTAAGCAGTAAGCAAAGGCACTAAGCAAAGGATGAGGGGAGAGTTTCGTGAAGTCCATGTAATAATAGATAGTGTAAAAGGGAAAGTATAAGGTCACCAATTCAAAGCAATAAAAAATCAATATACTAATCTTAAAACACTTTTAGAAGGTTGTGGTGGTGGTAAGATCTTCTATGCAACATTGATAGCCCTAGGATAAGAGATAAAGAGAATGGTGGTCACACCATATAAATGGTTATGTTGGTAATTGATTTTTTTAACCATGAGCGAGCGATAAAAGTAAGACAATGACAAGGACCATAAAATCTAGTCCAAAATTGATAAGAACCTAAGATAGTGCTCATAGTGTTGTAAGTCACAATGTTTTCTCACATCCCATGGTAGACATGCACTTCATCAAAGGCTAAAGCTAAAACTTTTCTCATTTCTTGACTAATTTGGGGTGCAATAGTGCATTGAGAAGAGTAGTGTAAGTGTGAACATTGCTTGACTCACCATACACAAGCATTGTGTGGAGAGTTGTGGGCCATGTGCAATCATGTGAGCCTATGTGTGACTATAGAACCTAACTTGCTTCACTAGCCTTCACTACTCTATATATTCGAATGTGTACTCTCACCACCCTTGGTTGCACTAGCTTATGTGTGCAATCATGTGAGCCTATGTGTGACTATAGAACCTAACTTGCTTCACTAGCCTTCACTACTCTATATATTCGAATGTGTACTCTCACCACCCTTGGTTGCACACATGGATTAGATTTGCTAATGCTTGAAAATTAAACACACCCCTCCCCCAATGTCATCAACCCTTTAGAGCATAAACTTCCTCTCTCCTCCAAGTGGATTTCTTGAGCATTGTGCATGCTTGTCTTTGTAATCTCCATGTAGAAAATTTAGCTTCCTTTCGATTCTAACACCCTCATGGGTTCACATGAAAAAAAAATGATATCACATGAGTTTAATAGAAGACCTATTTTAAATTATGCCTTTTATAACCTTGGGGATTCAAATGGAAAAATAGTATGATATCACATGAGTTTTACGCCATTTACAACTTTACATTTACATGATGTGTCCTATTTATTAGTTACCAATCTATTTGAAAGAATGTATACATACAATAAACAATATTCCCAAAAACTATGTATATATACAAGAAAAAATATTTACATTTCTAAAAACTATGTATGTACGTATATATATATATATAAACAAAAATATGTATTTTTGAAAACTATGTATGTACATACCTATTTTTTTATACCCTCTGCGTAGAAGTGATATGGGGGCTTTCTTAAAAGTGAGGTTCCTAGGGAACCTACACGAAGAGCACATGAAATTTTCCCATAACTTAATGTTCAATATTGAGTTAACCTATAACTTCATGTTGAACACTAATTCAGGTTTAAACCCCTATTTTAAAATATACATATGTGAAGTTTTGGGATATAAGTCCCTCTTTTTTTAGAAAAATTTATTTTTTGTTAGCAATATAGATTATAACTATAATAGGTTCATTCATTTTTTATGGTTTATATCGATGGTTTTTTAAAGAGAGTTTAATGTTTCTATGAAAGTATCTTGGCATTAGTATGTGCATATATATTTTCATCAAAAAATGTCAATATGGTCACTGGTATGTGTGTCAAAAATATAAAAAAACTTATACGTGGGCACATCTTTCAATTTTTTTACATAATTATTATAAATATAAAGACATACTTACAATTGTTCATCTCAGCAGGATCTATGACTACAAAGAGATCAATTTCTAATTGTATTCTCTTGCATCTTCCAAGATGGAAGTATTTGAGGAAGATGGAAGAAGTTGGGGAGATACTATCAATGGATTCATTAGATGATGATAAGATGTGCTCACTACTACAAATGGTGGAAGTAAGCACTCTCTTAGAAGTATGTACATTTCTCCTACATACTTCCATGATGGAAGTATTTCAGGAAGATGGAAGAATTTAAGGAGATGTTAGAAAATTCATTTAATGATGATGAGACGTGCCCAGTACTGCAAATGGTTAGACAAACACTCTCTCAAAAGTCTTGTTTATGCCAAGCATTACAAAGAACTTGCTATCAAAATTTTCCATTACTAGGCTAAGTGGTCAAATTTTTTGATCACATGTGTGCAGTTCATGACCAGAGTGATGGAGACATCAGTGTAGTATCCGCTATTGCCAAGATGGGGTGAGGTGTGGATGTTAATCATCCCATGTTCGAGGACATGGAACTCTTAATTCTGCAAAGGCATAGGTTATTTAGCCAAGTCATAAGTTTTTTTTGCTAGCTTAGTGTTCTATCTTTTAGGGTTAGCATATAGTCCTTGAGAGAGACTCTGAGGTTCTTGAGCCCATAGAGAGAAAGAGAGATTTAAGTAACAAAGCCTTTGCTACTGCACAAGCAAACTATGTTAGGCACAAAATAAGAGAAGGAAGATTTTTTTAATAATTTGTGGCTATTGTTACTCAGCCTCAAACCACAAGCTTGAGAATTGGAATTTCATTGTAAAAGAAGTATCGGTAGAGTAAATACAAGCTGAGCAGAGAATAGCACATACAAGAGAGATAGACGACAAGAGAAGCTATCATCATAATTGCTATAAAAGAAGGGGAATAAGAAGGAAGTGCGGCAATAGAGAGCAACACCAAATCAGCATCTGCAAAAATCAACTTCAAGACCCAACACTGCCCAGGTTCGTTGAGTATTCCAGTTGATTTACCTGCTGCTCCTCCTCAAAGTGAATCGGAAGAGCAAACAAAGCACATAAATCTGCATAGAGACGAGGCCAACAACAAGACATGGTGCGTAGCATCAACTGACGCACGAGCACACAGCCGTGGTAAGGCGCAAGCAAAGGTCGCTGCAGGTAGGAGAACACTTGCCAACTGTGCACATAGTCAGGCGAAGAAGCATGGTAAAGGCACCAATTAAGCAGAGACAACCCAGAGCCATCGCCAAGCACCAAGCCACCAGTAAGCGTAAGAAAAGAAGGAGGTGCTCCATCAGCCACGCGCAGTGCAATCGGCAGCCACATGTCAAAGTGGATATTCTACATTTTGAAAAAATAAAAAATAATAAAATTTACTAAGGTTGAAACCCTTATCCTCCTAGGAGGTTGTTCACACGGCTCTAAAAGGGCTTGTTCACATGGTTATATCCATGGGCATGACTCCATAGCACTTTAAAAACTTTCACAAATCTCTAACTGTTGTAAGTTGCCAATATGAGCAAGCATGTGTGATGCATGAGACCAAGGAAAAATCTATTTTTCTAATTGAGTGGGTACCCTGTCCCGACTACAAGTTAAAAATAAGGTATAAAAGCGGCCAAATGAGCATGCTGACATATGTTTGTGTGAAAGAGAAGAGTACAACCTTGGTAAAAACGCTACAACCAAATGAGTATGCAAGCGTAAGTGTGCATAAACAAAGCATAAGTTGCAACAAAAATGAAAGCAACAAGAAAAGCAACAATGAAGAAGAAAGAGGAGCCAGAAAGTCCCACATCAAAAAATCCTCATTACCCATTTCTTAAACAAAAATTTGTTGTAAAAAATTCCTACTTCCTACAAAAAGTGCTTGTACCTACCCTCTGGCACCAATGATGTAGCCAAGGTAGAAGAAATAGCCAAAATTTGTAACCCTACTCTTGGAGATGACCTCTAGGCCTCAAAGATAGGTCAAGTCACCATCAAGGGGGGAAGTGCCAAAGTAGCACATGAGCCAAAGTTGCTCATAGCACATAGGGAAATGTAGAAAGTAAAAATTCAAAACAACATTTTCCAACCGACATCCAACCACCTTGAGTAGCCCAAAGATTTGGAACCAAAGGGGGTGTTGAGAAATATGGTGCCATAGAGCACAAGAAAAGTATGGAGTGAGTGTGAGAAGACACATCACCAAGTGAGAGTTATCCCACATGCAAGAGAAAAGTTAAGTTGTACTCTCCTCATATAAAAGAAGAACATTTCAAGCAATGAAAACAAGCACAAATCTCAAGTCTCTCTATGAGTACAAGTTTCAATCTTGTAACCTAATTGTACTTGAGCTCATTTTTAGCACTACTCACTCATGATGAGTTCACTTAGGTACCACCCACCTTAAATTTGTCGTGCAGGGAACTAGGCATTGCTCTACAACCCTCCCAAATGAAGCCACACATCATTTTAAAGCTCGTTCAAAAATTCTCTAGGGATGGGGATCCTATTCAACATGTAGAGATCTTTGAGTCCACATGCGAAACTTGCGGGCCATTTAGTGATGTAACAATGATTCATGCTTTCTCAATGACCCTAGAAGGAAAAGTGCATCAATGGTTCCGAACCCTCAAACCCGAGGATAAAGTTAACTTCACACGACTCAAGAATGTGTTTTTGCCTAGCTTTGCCAAAAGTGGTGACAGATGGAGTCCTATGGCACAGGTGCACAACATCAAACATAAGAAAATGGAGTCGATGTGAGACTATGTGTCTCAAACATAAGAAAATGGAGTCGATGTGAGACTAAGTGTCTCGGCTAAAGCACTTAAATTCAAGGCGCAAACTATGGGAAAGGCTAACTGATGATCATTGCCTTGCTTCCGGAGAGGAGTTAGAGACCATAATATGCATGATTATCTAGTATTAGCCCGACCGGGTACTCTGAATGCATGTTGTAAACTAGTAATTAAATATGAAGATAATATGCTGGAATTACCACAACGGAAAGATGTCATAATATCTTCGGCAAACAGTGACTTCGCGTATTTCGAGTCAGCAAGAGAAAGTCAAAACTCGAAGCAAGAAAGTCGAAAACATGACTATGGATGAACTCAGTAATGCAATACTGGAAAAATTGAAGGTAAAGGAGGGAAGAGAAACATCTAGACATGGGCATACCTATCTTTACCTCCGTAGAGAATTTGTGTGGCGTTCTATGTGTAGATTGAATTACACTACCACCAAATGCCCACAGTTAAGAGCAAGGCCACTACTCTACTATGCACACTGTGTGAAATTAGGGAATCATGACACCTCCATGTGTAGATATCCAAGGTTCTAAACAGTTGCATAGCTGCCAGCACCTAGAGCTCCATTGGCCTTACCAACACCACCTAGAGCTCCATTGGCCTTACCAACACCACCTATGCAAATCATTGTAGCTGTAGGGTAGCCAAACTCTTCCTTTTTACCTAGGGGGATGTTTCGAGTATAGGACACTTCACCTCTACCATCACTTGTTCTACCACCACCACAACCACCATAGGCTAAAATCAACCAAGTATTGATTGAAGAGCCATCACAAGATATGGATATGGTGTATGAAGTAGAACTCAAGGGAGAGTACTATGAGGAAGATGCGGAGATCACACCAGAATTCTATATCCTACACGGAATAACACACCAATACTTGTGTTTCAAAAACCACGGTACAGTGGAAGGGTGTTAAAACCCTAAGATCTCTCTAGATAATTGTTTTGCATAAACATGCATAAATCAAGTATAAACTCAACCACCCAACCACTCCCGAGCCCAAGGGATGCACACATGAATTATAAATGAAATACATCATACTTCTACCTTAATGTCCTATACCATCAAGAGATATAACTCCAATCCAATAGCATGTGCACTAGAGCTTGTTTCCATGCTCCCATGCTTACAAGCCTAATGTGGGTTAGCCTCCTAGTATATGCACACATAATGTGCATATAACATACTTTCCCTCTCTCAAAACATTGCACTCTTGCAATGAAAAAAAAGGAGAACTGCACTGAACAATATCAACCGACTCCCAAGTCGAAATCTCTATTTCCCTATCTTTCCACCTAATTTTAACCTCAGGGATTAGTCAACTAGAAAGTTTCCTTTCCCTGAATTCAAGTACCTTATCAAGTTCATGTGGAACATAGGATAAATCTTTGACTTCAACGAGTTCTTGAGGAGTAACTGTGTAATCTTCACCTCCCAGTTTCCCTTTCAATCTATTGATATAAAAGACTGGATGAACTCTAACATGTGGAGGTAGTTTATAGTTCATACCCAACTGTGCCAATCTGATGTATAACTCGAAATTGACCACAATATCTAGGAGATAAATTCGAGCTTTTTTTTTGTGACAAAGTTTGGAAATCCTTAGGAACTTTTAAATAAACCAACGCTCCTGGTTCAAAAGACCGAGATGAGTGTCCCCTATCAGCATAAAACCGTGCTCTATCTTGAGCACTCCTGATACAATCCCGAGCTTCGGTCAGCATTTCTTGCATATCACGCAAGAAATCCCTGGATGCATGAAGCTCGATATCCTAGACCGACATCAATAGTAGGTGCTTTGGGTTAATACCCATACATAAGCATGAACAGAATAAAACCAATAGCCGTATGTTTAAAACTGTTATAGGCAAATTATATCATTGGAATATATTTTTCCCAATTTGATGCTTTTCCAAAGACATATGCACGAAGCATATCCTCTACGATCTGATTCATACGCTCTGTTTGCCCATCAGACTACTGTGGATGATCAGAGGAATTCATACTCAAAGTAATTTCCTCGTTCGTAAACCATTCAGAATAAAATAGGAAAACATGGCATTATACCAACAGGAACCAGGGATTCATCAGCGCACGTCCCGATGTACTCACATCTGCACATGGAATAATCGACGTCCCTAGTTACCCATATCAACATATAGATTCATCAGCGTCTCAATGAGCCACATATGTCCATCCGTAAACCATCAGGTTGATTGTATAAATCACCTAAAGTACGGAACTAGAGAAAGAAATGCCAAAAAAAAGAAGAAACTAAATGTCCTTAATCCAAACACAACAAGATAAACTCGTTGAACTCTAAAGAAAGAGATTCCAACAAGTGAAAATATGCCCACACTATAACTTTAAATGAATTCAAAAAATGGGATTATCTTTGAATGTTGAGGTCAACATGCTAAGTGATGTAAGCAAATCAACAATCTTGAGCCCAAATTATCCCATAAAATAATATATGTGAGGGATCACTAGCATCCCATACCACCATGATACCACCCATACCTTAACAATTTGAAACTCCCTAGTATGCCGTCTAGGAAATATGAATAAAATCCTGTACAAAAGGAATAAGATGGCCTTATCCAAACTCTCTTGGTCCACTCAATCAATGAGATTGTGATTTACTAGCCTGTATTAAGTGCAACCACATGCTCCTATGTATCGATCCCAATTGAGTCCATTACATGAGCATACCAAGTGCTCATGTATCAATCCCAATCGAGTCTAATACATGAGCATACCAAGTGCTCATCGCATCAAAGACAACATCCTTACTTACCGTCATCTCACGAGACAAGGTTAATATTTTACCCCTTTTACGCAAGGGAGTAACCAATGAACACACCTTTTTTAACCTTTGGATCCAACCTCTTTACCCCTTTTTCTCAAGGGATTAGCCAATGAACACACATTTTTCAGCCTTTGTATCCAACTTACGACGTAGCTCATCAAGAATGCGTACACATGCGATGCATCTAAACTCTTTCAAGTGTAACAAATCTATTTTTCTACCAGTATACTTCACCTCTAGAGTCACACGATGCATTACCTTGATGTGGGTGTCTAGTTTATAATGTAAACTAGAGGCGCAACTACTTCAGCCCAATAATGGTGAGGCATGCTCTATCAATGCATGAGCAACCTCTGCAATGTGCCTATTCTTCCTACATAGCAGTAGCATTACCATTTTGCTGCAAAAAGAATATGCATGTGAATTGCCTCCAAATTCCATGCTTTCTTAAGTACTCACTGAACTCATTGGAGAAGTACTCTCCCCCTCCATTTAATCTTAGGCACTTAGCCTAAAACCTATTTTCTTTTCAACCAACCTTCTAAAATTCTGAAAGTGAGTAAATACTTCACTTTTCTCTTTCATGAAATAGACCCACAACTTCCTTGTATGGTCATCAATAAAAGACACATAGTAACAATATCATGCCATTGATGCCGTCTTTGTCAACCCCCATACATCTAAGTGCACCACATCAAGTGCTCTCTTACTTACATTCCTATTATGCAGAATTCATTCATAGACTTCAATTGCTGCCCATTCACATGACCAATTCATTTATGCCAAATATCTATATCGGACACAATACATGCACCTTGTGTACACTTAGCAGCTTTCACTTCATGCATACTTGCATCTAAAGTAAACATTCTGCCCACTCTTTTTCCCTTTGCAACCAAATGACATTTGTTGTTAAAAACTTCAACATAGCAGCCACTACAATAGAATGAGGGTGTAGCAGTGAAAACAGCAGCGCTTTTATAGCTAGAAGGTAGGGAGATGTTGAGCCCATTTTGCTGCTAAAAAACGATGCTATTTTTGCTACAATGGGTTTGCTAGAAAATAGCAAAAAAAAAATTCCTGCTCATCAGCAGTAGCAGAGCGAAATGTCGTAGTTCAACAACAAAATTTTGATGTTCAACAATGAAATTTTACTGCACAATAACAATATTTTCCTGCTACTTTTGCTAGGGCAGACTAGGGAGTCTGCATAAGACTCCCCAATCAACCCCAGTTCTTTTTTTTAATACAGATAGTAAAACTAACACAACTTCATGTCCTACTCATCGTCATGGACACATGTAATGTAAAACTTGACAAATGCAAAAAAAAAAGGACAATGGCAATTCATGATTTTTATAGTCATGTCGTAATTCAATTATAATACTTGGCGAAATTACATAAGTGTATGAATCCAAAAAGCTCATATACAAAATAAAGCATAATGAAAATATATGGAGCTAGGGTCTACATTGAGGGGGTCTACATCTCATGTAGCTAAATTATTATTGTTCCTTGCAGCTCCACGCCCTTCTCTTCTCACATTTCCATGTCTTCTTGCTTGGACATTTTCACCACCGTTTCTAGTAACATGATCCTAAACCACAATAAAACTAACATAAGTGAAAATTAGTTTTACAAAAAAAAAGAGGTTATGGTTTTAGAAATGTACTTACTTGCCATGCTTGCCAAGCATGTCCTCCAGTCATAACAATCCATGCTTTGTCTTGTACCCTTTCAAAGAGAGCTTCCAAACCCCATCGTGTAATGCAAAATTCTATTCACCTTGCATAGGGGGGCAGTCCACTGATTCAAGCTATAGACATACAAACAAATGAACATTACAATTATGTTGTTATTTAAGCTAACAGTTTTTAATTAAAAGATAAGATACAATTTGAGGCTAATATATACTTAAAAATATTATTGAATATCTACTCCTCCATGTGTAGCATCGCGCCGCAAGTTATTCGCCATCTATCCAAGAAGAAACATAAATACTTAAAACTCTTATGCATACTCCAATGCATAAGGCTTATGCATATGGCTAATGCATAAGTCTCAAGCATGCATTGGTCTGCCGACATGCATTGGAAGCTACCGGCATGCATTAGTAGCACCCGACATGTATTGGAATCTATCGGCATGCCTAGGTATCTATACCGGCATGCATTGGAAGCTATCAGCATGCCTATGTAGCACCCGACATGCATTGGAAGCTTTTGGCATGCCTAGGTAGCTATCGGCATGCATTGGTAGCTACCAGCATGCATTAGAAGCTATCGGCATGCCTAGGTAGCTACCAGCATGCATTGGGAGAACCTGGCATGCACTGGGAGCTAGTGGCATGCCTAGGTAGCTACCAGCATGCATTGGAAGATACCGGCATGCCTAGGTAGCTACCAGCATGCCTTGGTAGCTATCGCCATGCATTGAAAGCTATCGACATGCCTAGGTAGCTACCGACATGTATTGGTAGCACCGCATTGGAAGCCACTAGCATGCATTGGAAGCGACCGGCATGTATTGGTAGCTATCACCATTGGAGGCTATCCACATGCCTAGGAAGCTACCAGCATGCCTATGTAGCTACCGGCATGCCTAGGAAGCATCCAGCATGCATTGGAAGCTACATGCATACCTAGGTTTCTACCGGCATGCTTATTCACAAGTTTCATGCATGTGGCTTATTCATAAGCCTCATGCATAAAGCTTATGCATAAGCCTCATGTATAAAGCTTATGCATATAGCCTCATGCATATGGCTATCTCATGCATGAGGCTAAGGCATATGGCCATCTCTTGAGAGAAGCATAGCTCTCAAAAGGCTATCCATAGAGCATGGAAAAAATAACAAACCCATCTCTTACCTTGTGAGGCTTGTACGTGTTGAAAATCTACAAAGTCAAACTAAATCAAGAAAAAAAAAGTATTAGAAACAAACCCTAATCTTAAAATCCCTAAACCTAACAAACCCTATAAACATGTAAAAGCATAAAAGAAGAAACATACAAGAAAGAGATCTCTTGTGAGGCTTGTATGTGTTGAAAACCTATAAAAGCAAACCAAGTTACGAAAAACAAGTATTAAGAAAAATCAAGATCTCTTACCATAGAAAACATTAATGGAGAGCTCTTAATTAGGAAAAAAGAAGAAGGAAAAATACTCTTAATGGTTAAACTTCAATAAGAAGGAAAAAGAAGAAAAGAAAAACTTAAAAGAGAGAAAAGACAAGAAAGCTTTCATGGAAAGCTTATTTGCATAGGAGATAAAGGAAAAAAGTAAACATACCTTGCTTTGTATGTGCGCAAGAGTGATAAGGGTATTGTGATCATCACCATTTATGTAGGTGATCTTATTGTTGGGGTTGACAACTTGGATGAGATTGAGCATGTGAAAAGTCTTCTCAAAAGGAAGTTTGAGATGAAGGATTTGGGAGATCTGCGCTACTTCTGGGAATTGAGGTCATTCGCGCACCTGAGGGTATTTGGCTATCACAAAGACAGTATGGATTGGACATGTTGTCCAAGTATGGGATGGGATGGCTGATTGTAAGCCAATCTCGGTGCCATTAGATCAAAATGGCAAGCTTAGTGTGGATGCAGGTTATGTGTTGGAGGATCCCACTATGTACAGGAAGATTGTGGGGAGAACACCATATTGGGGAATATGGGAATTTCCCACAAGTTTGGGACACGTGGTCAAAAGTTTGGATTAACCATAACTTGAACACCACTAATCCAAAATGAGCGCTTTATAGCTCTTTAGATTCCATTTTTCAAGCGCTTTCCAACGATAGGTCATATGATAGGGTTTTGAGAAACTTACAAACATGTTATCCATGTCCCCTTTTTTAAGTATTCAAAAATGGGAATTGGGAAATTCCCAAATTCACTAATATGGTGTTGGAGTTTGATCTATGTCATGATCGTCGCTCGGCAGGCTAGATTTAAGCTACACTATTGGCTTAGAGAGCCAGTTTATGCAGGTTCCATGCAAACCACATCTTGACAGTGTGCGATGCACACTTAGGTACTTTAGGGCCACTGTTGATTATGCATTGTTTTATGCAGCAGGTGTACCATCCGAGAGCTATATGGATACACAGATGTAGATTGGGCAAGTAGCATCTCAGATAGGAGATCTACCAATGGATTTATGTCTTCATTGAGGAGTGCTGCCTGTGACATGGAGCAACAAGAAGCAGCCCACAGTTGCCTTGTCGAGCATAGAGGCAAAGTACAGAGGAGCTGCGGTGGGGCGGCGTGTGAGGTAGCATGGTTACGCAAGATACTTTTGCTGATTTGGGGTTGCATGTGGAGAGAAAGGTTGTCATATATTGTGATAATCTTAGTAGTATATAGTTGGCCACCAAGAATCCAGTTTTCCATGCATGGACAAAACACATTGAGGTACATTACCACTTCATCAGGGAGAGAGTCTTGGCAGGCGACATCGACTTGGCCTACGTCAGCACACAAGATCAGGTTGCTGACATCTTCACGAAGGCCTTAGGAGTTGAGAAGCTTCGCAAATTTCGAGATATGCTTGGAGTTCATAAGCTGGAGTTGAGCTTGAGGGGGAGTGTTGAGGTGTCAAGATCAACATGAGCTAACACTCACGAGGCACCTGCATGACCGTTCCACATTTATATCACTAGCGGGTTTGGTAGTAGGTGGCACTAACATATCTTTGCGAGAGATTCGACAGCTAGACTACACCGACTAGTCCACATCTACCCACTACTCTTAGCGTGTTCACATTATGGACCACTTGTATATACTCTATTATGAGTGTTAGTCACTTTATCTTCTTTGTAGACCTCTTTTGTTCTGTAAGAAGAAGAAGAATTTTCAGCCTCTCACCTTGTGTGTTCTCTTCTAGGGTTTGTGTGAGTGTGTGTGTGCAAGATGCTCAAGCTCTCTTCTCCCCCCTACATCTTTTCACCTATGTATATTTGTTGCTTGCAAATCAGTGGATTGTTGTTATCCATAAGTCTGATTTCCAAAACAGTCACTACCTTGGCCTCAACCGCAACCTCTACCTCTACCGCTAACTAAATTTGAGTAGAAGGCCTGTTCTGAAGTGTTCTTGCTTTAGGAGAAAGAGTCGTCACCCAAATAGTTCTCTTCTATGATTAACATAGACACCGAATCCTAAAAGTTGGAAACATTGTCTCTTCCTCTTTATTGCACTATGGCAAATGAGCCATAGTTTATTGTTAGAGATTAATATGGATACCCATTACTTATATGGATCTTAATGTCCATAAGACTTAGACTTGTAGCTCTCATGTTCCTGTAGGTAGAGTCATTGAGTACTATTTTACTAGTGTGATACTAGTTGAGGTAGTAATGCCAAAGGTGGATATGGCAACTATTGTGGTCTATACATACCTCTTGGTAAGGGGTTTTGGTAGGCAGGCACTAAAGTTTGTGTCAAAGGTTGAGGAGTTGGCTAGTGGGTTTGGTAACGCTAATGGATGCATTGGCATAGGGTGTATCTATCATGGTGCCAAATCTACCCTACTGCCTGTTTACAAACAATGAGCTATGTCATAGCTCTCATTGGTGGGTGGTGAGAAATGAGCTTAATAATGTCTCTATCTAGGCCTTAGCAAATGGAGAACACTCCATGCTTGTATAGTTTTAATGAGGATCTACTGGGTGAGAATCCCACAATGAAGCTGTGTCGCAAGACCTCATAGTTGGGCTTTTTAAGTGCATTTAGAGACCTAAACCACCACTAGCCTGCTTTACCTTCAAGGGAAAGTCCAAATGAACAAATCTTGGTGGGATCATCAATCCTATCCATGGCTTCACAAACTTGATTAAACTTCTCTAGATATTGAATGGAATCTCTAGAGTTCCATCAAAATTTGTTCATCATCCTTAAGATATGGATTGGCTTTGTTTTGCCCAACTCTAAGCCTCTAGGTGCTATGTTACCCCCCTTTCCATTTCAAATTTTATTCTAAGCATGTTTTCTGCATATTCACACAATGATAATGTAAGGGTGGTGGTTGCACAAAACCTTCTATTTTCAAGTTTGAATTTCTTGATGAAATTCATGGATCAAGCTCCCTAATGACAATCAAATATCTAATTAGATTCTAATCCCGATCTAATCTTACACTAATGAAAACACTAATCTAAGGTGGATAAAAATAAACAATACTCATGGTGAGATGAGTGTGTGCTAATTAAGTTTGGACTCAAGTTCCGTTAGGTTACAAGATGGAAATTTGTACTCATAGAAAGACTTGAGATATTGTGCTTATATTCCAATGCTTCAAATGTCTTCCTTTTATATAAGAAAAGTACAACAAAACTATAATAGCTCATGTGGGATAAACTTGGCTAGGTGACTTGGCACTCTAGCATCACTCATTTCAACACCCCACCTTGATGGTAGATTGGGTATAATTTATAGGCTTTCACTCTTCCTCTCTCTTCCCTTGTGCTAGGCTACTTTGCCTTTTTTGCTACTTTGGCATTATAGCTACTTTGGCTATGAATTTCAGCTTGAGTGCATCATATGGCCTCAGAGGCTGATTACATCACACTTTTTGTAGAGACAAGAGGGGTGAAAAGTACAATGGTTCTTTCTCTAGAAGAGCACGTCTTCAGCTGGGATAGCTTTGGCCTCGATGTAGTTTGCCTGCTTCTTTTTTTGATAGCAATCTTCTTCTAGGTGACCAGTTTTTCACAATAGTCACAAACAAGCTTTGGTTTATCTTTATTGCAACATTCATTCTTGGTATGACCAAGTTTTCCACAGTGATAGCATCTTGGAAGTTGAGATGTTGATTCATTTGTTCTTTGAAATCTCTCACCCTTTGTATACAGTGCTTGCTCACTTGAATGTGATTTGAATGACTCTTTATTTTTTAATTTGGATTCTTGTTCAAGTAGAGATGATTCTACATCTTGAAGTTTAGTGTTGGGCACATTTTTAAGTGTAGCAACAATTGATTCATAAGGTTCTTTGTCAACACTTTTTACCAATACAGCAATAGATTCATCTTCCTCTCAATGACTTTCTTTAATGCGCTAAGTTTTTGTTTGATACCTTTGAATTTACTGATGTGTTGTGCCATGGTCTCAATCTCCTTGTTGTCGAGCTTGTAAAATTGCATGAGAAGGTTGATCTTTGAGCTGTTTGAGCTCTTTGAGTCGGTGCCAAAAATCTTGTTGAGTTCTTGCCATGCCAACTTGGCTTCCTTGATGCCATCAATGTGACTAATCACATCATCACGAAGATTTTGAGCGATGAGGCCCAATGCTTTGTTGTTTTGAAGTGGCTCAACCTCCACTTCTTCATCCTTAATAAGGTGCCAAGGCCCCTTACACATAAGCAAGTACATGGTCTTGCTCGCCATGTGAAAAAACCATCACCATTAAATCTTGAGATGACTTCTACATGCTCCATGATTAGAAGGGGATCTTACCTTGAGCCTTGCTTTTAGTGCTCAGGCAGTGTCTTACCCTTTTACAAGTGATTTGCAAACTAGAGATAAACCCAATGCGGTGAAAATTCACTTAAGTTTGAGTAATGCAAATGGTTGAGATGAATTTTGATGCAACAAAAGTTTCCCACAATGGAATAACACTCTAATTTTTCAATTTTATCTTTGGTTCAGTTCAATTTCTAGCAATACAACACTAATGATAGTAATCAATGCTTAATCATGATGATTAACAGTCCGATTTTTTGGAGGCTTCAATTGAGCTTGTGGAAGCTACCATTAAAAGGGATTTTTAGCAAGGCTTATTTCCCTTGGCTATACTAGGAGCAAAGATTTGACTAGGACAATGAGCTCAAAAAACACAAACAAAGGCGGATTTATGCAGTTAGGTGGCGGATTGGTTTTTGGGCTCTCCCGCATTGTATGGTGCATCAATGCTGCTCACAAGATTCAAGATGTGGGATGCTTATACTATGCTCTACGCTTGGCTAAGATAATTTTCTTTAATTCAAAGCGTAGAGGTAGAATGGCTCAAAAGACCAGGTTACGAAAATGCACCTATTTCGGCCTGTAGAGAGAGAAATTGTCTAATTGCTATGGTGAGATTGGAGAGAAATATGAGGCCAATGTATGCCTAAAATATCTCTCCCAATGGTGCCTAAAATATCTCTCCCAATGGTGCCTTCAGTGAGGAGAATGATCAACTCAAAGCTTGGCCACAAATGGTGAAGAAGAGATAAGATATGGATTAGTGGCTTAATGAGAATGATTAGGATTAATGAGATTGAAATCAAGCTGAGAAGGCTAAAGCTAAGCTAATGGATAGCTGGACCTAGGCTCTAATACCATGATGAAATTCATGGATCAAGCTCTCTAATGACAATCAACTATCAAATTAGATCCTTATCCTAATCTTATCCTACACTTATGACAACTTAGGTTTTGATACCATGATCAAGCTCCCTAATGACAATCAACTATCTACTTAGATCCTAATCTTGATCTAATCCTACACTGATGATAACACTAATCTAAGGTGGATAAAAATGAACAATACTCATGGTGATGAGTGTGTGCTAATTAAGTTTAGACTCAAGTTCAGTCAGGTTACAAGATGGAAACTTGTACTCATAAAAAGACTTGAGATGTTGTGCTTATATTCCAATGCTTGAACTGTCCTCTTTTTATACGAGGAAAGTACAACAAAGCTATGATAGCTCATGTGGGATAAAGTTTGCTAGGTGACTTGGCACTCTAGCATCACTCAGTTCAACATTTCTAGCCCATGGGACTGGGTTGTGTGGTTTTCAATGGCATTGTCAATCAAGGTATATGGGTTTTGGCATCCTCTCTCTCTCTCTCTCTCTCTCTCTCTCTCTCTCTCTCTCTCTCTCTCTCTCTATCTATCTATCTATCTCTCTCTCTATCTATCTATCTCTCTCTCTCATGAGAAGTGCAAAAGAGGCTAGAGAAAATAGAATACAAGTGGATCTAGGGAGATGGGTATGAAGAGATGTCTCTCTCATTGTAGAGAGAGAGAGGAACCATTGCCAACAATAGCTTCAATATATAATATAGAGGGGCTTGCATTCCTTTGTAACATGTGGCAATCTTTTTAGGCCTCTCTACTTTCTAGACTAGCATTTACACGTCCTCCCTTTCTCTTTTCAAATCAAATAAAAAGTCTACTGCAAGCCTCTTTAATATGAGGGAGAAAACTAGACGTTAGAGTTAACCTCTCTCTCTTCCAAACTCCCTCTCTCCCCTTGAGGGCTATTGCCGTTGCTCCACCACAAAGGCAAAAGCCAGACTATGCGGAGCCAGGGCATTTTATGGCCTTCATGGGTCCGTTAGGTTCAATTGCCCCCCCCCTTCTGTCTTTCTGCTCCACGGCAGTGGGCATCTCCGTGTTCATGAACAAGGATGTGAGCGGCACAGTGGCCCTTACGTTCCTCAGCATCACCAAGGCCATCACACCTACTACCAAGACATTTGGGCTACTCGCAGGCATCACACTGCTCTCGATCTTCTTTGTGCTGGTGTTGCTGCCAGATACCAATGGAAAAACACTGGAGCAGATCAATTCATTCTCTAAGCTTTGCGCATTCTCCTCGAAAGATCATGCACGATGTTTTGGCTTCACAGTGATGCCTTCCTCCTCCTCCTTAGACTCTTTCTCCTCCTCCATATATCTGTCCTTCATGACCACGCCAAAGCAGGGCACCAGCTTAAGGCCGCCGTCTCCAGCATGATAGTCTTCATCAACATGATAGTTGCAATTAATCCTCTGGGTGACAAGCACCCTCGAGTAGGCCATAGAGAACTCTTGATGAGGAAAAAACAAAATTCCTCTAACCCATTTGCAGCCTTTGGCCTGCGTAACGTCCTAGCATGTCTCAAACTTTCTCTATTGCCACATGGCAATATTTTTAGCCCTTCAAACTTTTCTAGGTGTTCTAGGCCCTGTCAGACGATAGAGGCAATAAATGACTGGAGGATAATGAGCCATTAGCCAAGGCCTTGGGAATTCAAATTTTAAAATGTCTAATAAACACAGAGATAGACAGAGAGACGTTGGACCTTGGGCTTCTCTTTACCAACTTTTCTTTATCAATGACACATTGGATGCCGACTCTCCCTCCCTTCTACTTTCTCTAGCCCCTTCACTAGCACAACCAACACAGGCCAAAAGTTAGTCTTATGCATGGCATCTGTACAGCAACCCATCGTTGGTAGGCCTGGCGGCCCAGACTCCGGGTGCGGCAAGAGCACATTTATGCGCTAACTCTCCCTCCCTTCTTCGTTCTCTCTAGCCCCTATGCTAGCACAGCCCCAACATAGGCCACAAGTTGGTCTTCTGAAGCTCAATCTCTCTTGCTTTTTCTACGTGGTGGGCAGTGGCTTTTGCACATTCAACGCCACGTCTAACACCAGGCACCAACTACAACGGGGCCATTCATGCGTAGCGCGAAGAGAATGCTGCTAGGAAGCGAGGGGACCCACAACGGCAACAACACCCAAGGCTGGTTTGATTATTTCAGTGTATCAGGGCACCTCCATATAATGAGACCTCACACCACCTCCACCATCCAACGCACGTTGCATGACCATCCAACGCACGTTGCAGCGTAGAACCATCCGCCCGCTTCGCAGCCAAGTTGCATGCATTTGTGCATCTGGAGGTTAGGCGGGCCAGTCATCAACATAGCGGCCAGAAATGCAAGGAGTAAGAAGAAACGAACAAAGCGCACAACCATCCGCCCGCTTCGCAGTAGCCAAGTTGCCTGCAATCGTGCAACCGAAGGTCGGCATGGCGAGAGTACACGAATGTTGCTAGAGGTCGGCATGGCGAGAGTACAGCGCCCAAGCGAGCCACTCATCAACATAGCGGCTAGAAATGCAAGGATTGATGAGAAGAAACGAACAAAGCGCACAACCATCTACCCACTTTGCAATAGCCAAGTTGCCTGCATTCATGTAGCTAGAGGTCAACATGGCGAGAATAAACGAATGCAGCTAGAGGTCGGCATGGCGAGAGTACAGCGCCCAAGCGAGCCACTCATCAACATAGCGGCCAAAAATGCAAGCCCACTTTGCAATAGCCAAGTTGCCTGCATTCGTGTAGCTAGAGGTCAACATGGCGAGGGTACACGAATGCAGCTAGAGGTCGGCATGGCGAGGGTACAGCGCCCAAGCGAGCCACTCATCAACATAGCGGCCAGAAATGCAAGGATTGAGAAGAAACGAACAAAGCGCACAACCATCCACCCACTTTGCAATAGCCAAGTTGCCTGCATTCGTGTAGCTAGAGGTCAACATGGCGAGAGTACATGAATGCAGCTAGAGGTCGGCATGGCGAGAGTACAGTGCCTAGGTGGGCCAACCATCAACATAGCAGCAAAAGAAATGTAAGGATGTGCACCTTCGAGGATGATGGCTTGAGCACCTAGCAAGTCGATGAGGCCTTTCTTGCTCAGGCCTGCTAGCGAGCTCTCTGCACAGACAGTCTCACACACTTAGAGAGAGAGGGAGATGCTAGGAGTGTGTTTTTGACACAGAGAAGAAGAAGGAGGAGAAGCAGATAAAAGGAGAGGTGTGCATAAGAGGGTGGAAGAGTGAATGGGGCCATTGAGGTGAGCGTGCAATTCGAATTTGGCAAAGAGCGGCGCCATGGCATCCATGAACGCACACACCATAGCTTGTAACTCGCATTGTGCAGTCTTCCTCTGCCCCCCATAGCTCTTCCCCAGGGTGCTCTCTAGCTCTCTCTCCAAAAACAGGGTAGCCAAAGTGAAAGCCAATTAGTCCAGGGACCAACACTGATTTTCTAATCCATATGAAATTATCCCTTGATTCCCCACCTAAGGGTCCTAATGGCCTTTTCCCATCCCTTGCTCCACTAGAGCCATTCTTTCTGTGATCTCCAGTTCCCCCAGCGATGGTGTGGACGCTAGTCTAGTCTACAAGCAGAGCAATGGAGAGACTTGCAAGAGGGGCATGCAATGTAGGATGGGAGAAGCTCATGCGAAATTGCATGAAGGTACACACCTCCAATTCTCTTCGCACAATGCTATTTGAGATTGAAAATAGTAATGTTTATTTTGAGATGTTAGGTGTTGCAAACAAATTCTTTGTTTAGTGCATGAATCGATGCTAGGATATGGATTTTATCGAAAAATCACAGGCAACCCTTACCAAGCAATACTATGCTAATGGTTGGAAAGACCATTACCCGATAATAGTTTTGTTAAAATAAAGAAAGAAAAAGGACTATGCCCTCTGCCCAAAAAGACAAATGGTGATGCTACCTTATATGTACAAATTTAACATGTGTACTTGGCATCCAGTTTTAGAGGAAATGATTAGCAGATACCTGCCAATGCAGTTGTCACTGCTCCAAAGAATATTGTGGTCTTGTGAATACCTTGTATAGGGGGGACCAAAATTTTATATCCACCATTAAGATGATGCAAGTAGAAAGCTTCTTGATCAGAGTTAGGCCCATGATCAGTAAGATCATAAAGTAACTCTTGAGCTCCACATCTTGTACCTTTGTGAGGCACATCTGAATATTGTGGTCTTCTGAATACCTTGTAGGGGGGACCAAAATTTTATATCCACCATTAAGATGATGAAAATAGAAAGCTTCTTGATCAGAGTTAGGCCTATCAGTAAGATCATAAAGTAACTCTTGAGCTCCACATCTTGTACCTTTGTGAGGCACATCTATGAGAGTGATCAATAAGTGTATGAACCTATGGTAGCCACAAAATCTGGACCTGAAATCTATCTCAATACATAATAGCAAACTTTCAAATGTTGGGGCATTTCTTGGATCATTGTGAAGATAGAGGGTTTAATCCTTGGATAATTAAAGATACAGTGTGGATTCCTATTCCTCTTATCTATGAATTCCTTCCTTGTCCATCGTCTAGGATATGGCATTTAACATTGATCAACCCTTAATCTATAGAGGGACTGGAAATAAGCATAGGCATATTGTTCAACTTGTAAGTATTGTTGCCTTGCCATTCAAGTTGTTCACCCTGCCATCCCTAATTCCTTTCATTGTCTTTTGGCAGTAAAGCATATCCACTCCTCCCTTCTATTGGATGATCTTTCTTCCATCTATCAAATGCATGATCTATAAGAAATGCCACTATTTGTACATCCAATAGGTTAGCTAGATGAGGGTTCTTGAACTATGTTTGATTGGCTATAGGCACCAATAAATCTGTAGCCCTTTATCTATGCTTTTCTATATGTTCTTTCATATTACCCATAGGTGGATAAGCTAAGTATGGCCTCTTTTCAATCATTTTGGCTATGGGAGTTTGTACTCCAAGAGAGGGATCATAAAGAGAAGTAGGGTCAAATTTGGTTACCTGCATTAATGCTTGAAAAAATAATTGAGGCTGTACCCATGGATTTATTTCTTTGATCACTTCAAAGTAATCCTTATCTGGCAGCAACTCAAAGACATCCTCTCCTACAAATATTTGTTCAATATTGTCAGTTTTTCCATGGGAGTGTCCTTAAATGCTGGCACCTCTACAAAAGTGTTGGGATCGGCTACTTGTTCCTCTTTCATAAATGTGTCCTCATCCCACCATTGGTCAGTATCTAGAAAGTTATAATCCTGATGTTGCTCTCCTCTTGGAACATAAGGAACAATTTCTAAGCCACTTGTACATTGTGATGAAAGAGCTACAGCTTCTAAGTGATTTGAATCTGTAAAGCAAGGATAGGTTAATTTTTGTAACCTTTGTTCATTTTCTTGTAGGCTGCTTGCAAGGTCCCAAAGGCCATAATATTTATTTTGCAGCTCATGGATTTCTTGTGTGTCTACTTGAGGATAATCGAGCCAATCAACATAAACTCTTGTATCTACATCTGAAGGCATATTCTTTAAATAGTTATGTATGTTGTAGAGTAGTTTGACAAACCCAAGGGATGGTAAAAAGGGTTATTTGTGCCTAGCAAGTGCTAGTAGACATTTCTCAGTTCTTGCACACCATATACTTCTAACCACCAAACATTGCCTTCAATCCATGCTGAGTGGCTTCAAAAATTATATAATTCAAGAGGGGCTGATAATACTAATGGTGGACCACTTTCATTCCATACCTATGTTAATATAATGTTTCTAGCCCCAGGTTCTGAAATTGGGGACAAATGGATGCATAGGCAAGAGCAAATAATGTCTAACATCCTGCACCAAAGAACAAACCAAAGACTAGAGTGGGCCTAGCATAATGTGATGGATATGCCATTAAGGTCTACATATTTTCCTATGTTAAGCCTTGAAAATTAAATTGCAAGGTGATTACTAACACATTTAAGCAGCTTAGTATCATTTTAATTGATGTGTAAATGTTTCTGGGTGCCACTGGTGTTGATTGAAGAAAGTAATTGTCTGACTGGTTTCAGTTGGCAAGATGATTGAGCAGGGTTTGTAGGCTTGGTTAAACCCTGATGGTTGTTATGTTGAAGACTTTAAACACAAGTGCAGGTTGGTTGCAAAAGGCAACAGAGTGGGCAGAATGTTTACATTGAATGTAAACATGCCTGAAGTGAGTGCTGCGATGTTTGTAAATGGTTTAGGAATTGTTGCAGACATAGACAATTGGCATAAAAGAATTGGACATGTGAATGTGTAGAGAATGAAGTCTATGCAGACTAAAGGAATTGTGACAGGGCTGCCAAAGTTTAAAGTTGAAGGTATGCAAAAAATATGTGAAGCATGCCAATTTGGAAAGCAAACAAAGCATGTATTTCCATGTGACGGAAATGTGAGTAGAAATGCACTAGATGTTGTGCATTCAGATGTATGGGGTCCTAGGAAGACCATGTCTATGGGAGGCTGTAGGTATTATGTGACATTTATTGATGACCACACAAGGAACGTGTGGGTATACTTCATGAAGGAGAAAGGTGAGGTGTTCACTCACTTTCAGAATTTCAGAGTTATGGTTGAAAAGCAAACAGGTAAATATGTAAAGTGCCTAAGGTCAGATGGAGGGGGAGAGTACTTCTCCAATCAATTCTCTGAATTTTTTAAGAAGAATGGTATTCGGAGACAGTTTACATGCAGATACGCTCCGCATAAAAATGGAGTTGCTGAGCGGAAAAACAGGCACATTGGTGAGATTACACGAGCATTGGTAGGAGAGAAGAATATGCCGTATAGCTATTGGGCTGAGGCAATATCTACAGCAGTTTACATCATGAACAGGACTCCAACTGCAACCATACATGCTGTAACTCCAGAGGAGAAGTTTACTGGCACAAAACCTGATTTGTCTCATCTGAAAGTCTTTGGATGCATTGCATATGTGCATGTGCCAGATGAGCTGAGAATTAAGCTGAATCCAAAAGCTGAAAAATGTGTGTTTATTGGGTATTCCCTTGAGCAAAAGGGATACAGGTGTTATAACCCTGCTACACGTGAGTTAAGGGTAAGCAAGGATATTATTTTTGATGAGATAAGCAGCTGGTATGCTACTGAAAAAGAAGCTGTTAGAGCTGATGTGAGTGGAAATGTGGTTGCACAGAATGCAAGTCAGCAATCACAGTCTTTGAGTGGACCAGGGGAGTCCTCATCTAGTGGTTCTGTTCATAGACCATGGAGTGGCAAGTTGCGTCATAATACCAGTCCTACAAATGTGGTTAGTACATCACATAAAGGCAGAGAGAAAGTGGTTGAGCCCTTCAGTATACCTAACATTTCTGCAGGGCATTCTCATGTTGATGGTGGAAAGTCTAGTGGCTCAGAGATGAGCCTTGATGAGGATCTTAGGATACCAGCTATGAGAACACCTGGTGTAAAGAAGGCTATGGAAGCCATGAATGCAAAGCTGCAAAGATCTGGGAGAGTGAAGAATCCTATGCAAAGGTTTACCTATGATGGTGGTTATGTGGCACATCACTATGCATACATGGCAAAAGTTGTACAGGTTGTAGAGCCCACATGCATTGATGAGGCTGTTGGAAAAGTGTGTTGGGAGAAAGCTATGGATGAGGAGATGGATGCACTATATGGAAATGAGACTTGGGATTTAGTGCAATTGCCTGAAGGCAAGAAAGCCATTGGATGCAAGTGGGTGTACAAAGTAAAACATGATAGTGATGGAAGCATCAGCAGGTACAAGGCTAGATTGGTAGCCAAAGGATGTACACAAACATATGGCATTAATTATGAGGAAACTTTCAGCCCAGTTGCCAAGATGGCAAGAGTGAGAGTTGTGATAGCAGTGGCTGCATCAAAGCAATGGTCTTTACATCAGATGGATATAAAGAATGCATTCTTGCATGGGGATTTGCAGGAAGAGGTGTATATGTTGCAGCCACCTAGTTATTTATGAGGATGTGAGTCACCCCGAGCATGTTTGCAGGTTGAAGAAAGCCTTGTACAAGCATCCAGAGCATGGTCTGACAAGATTTCTGAATATCTTGTCACTATTGGCTTTCATGTAGCCAATGCAGATTTCTCACTGTATGTGCGACACAGTGATAGAGGGGTTGTGCTTGTTGTCATCTATGTAGATGACCTGATCATTATGGGGGACCGTGATGCAGAGATCTTTGATGTAAAGATCTTGCTTAGACAAAAGTTTGAGATGAAGGATCTGGGGGAGCTCAGATATTTCTTGGGCATTTAGGTGATTAGGTCACCACATGGTATTGGATTACTCTACAGAGACAGTATGGCTTGGACATGTTGTCCAAGTATGGTATGACAGGCTGTAAGCCTATCTTAGTGCCATTGGATCAGAATGGCAAGTTGAGTGTAGATTGAGGAGAGATTTTGGAGGACCCTACTATGTATAGGCACATAGTAGGAAGCTTGATCTACATGACGATCACCAGGCCAGATTTGAGCTATATTGTTGGGTTGGTGAGTTAGTTTATGCAGGTTCCTCGGAAGCCGCATTTGGATGCACTGAGACGCATACTGAGGTATGTGAGGTCTACTTTGCATTGTGGACTATTTTATGAAACTAGGACAGAGATATGTGTACATGGGTACACAGAGGCTAGTTGGGCTGTAGTATCTCGGATAGAAGATCTACTAGTGGCTTCATGTTTTCTTTGGGGAGTGCTGTTGTGACATGGAACAGCAAGAAGCAGCCTACGGTTGCTCTATCCAGTTGCTCTATCCAGTACAGAGGTCGAGTACAGAGGTGCTGCTATGACAGCATGTGAGGTAGCTTGGTTGAGAAACATTTTCTGTGAGATTAGCAATATACAGTTGGCCAAGAACCCAGTTTTTCATGCTCGCACGAAGCATATAGAGGTCCACTATCATTTTGTCAAAGAGAAGGTTTTGGCAAGAGACGTTGACCTTGTTTATGTCAGCACACAGGATCAGGTCGCTGATATCGTCACCAAAGCATTGAGTACAGAGAAGCTCCACCAATTCAGGGCTTCGCTTGGTGTACATGAGATGGAGTTGAGCTCGAGGGGGGGAGTGTTGAGATATCGAGCTCATTTAGTGAGGCGGTGGACACTGATGACCCGCTTGGGGGATAGGCCCCACACTTACACCACTGGCATGGTTGGAGAGATCATGGGTGATATGTGGCCAGTGGGATGAATGATAGGCTGTGTGACAGCCATTCTAGAGACTGGCATAGTTATAGCGCCAGCTCATTTAGTTGGGTTCACACTATAGAGAACTCTAGTACCTTTTCATATGGTGTGTACTCTTATCTTTGTATATGCTGTGTTGAGTGTTGTGTGAAGAAGAAGAAGATTTTCAGCCTCTCACCTTGTGTGTTCTCTTTTAGGGCTTTGTGAGTGTGTGTGTGCTTGCAAGAGCTCAAGCTCTCTTCTCCCCTACATCTTTTCATTATGCTGTCGTCTCTCCGCTGGGTCAGGAAAATATAAATCCTCGAAATGACGCGCGAGTCTTGCTCGGCTTGTTCGAGTTGAAGTGGAAGAGATGAGATGCTCAAAGGCAAAGGCAGTCATGTCTTGTGACTGGGTGAGGTCGGGAATACCAGATAAGTATTGAACTTCCATCTATAAAAATAATTTCTTTGATTAAAAATTCTTCATTAAAGAAGCTTACGGAATGAAAGTACATTATAAAAAATGCTTTTTCTGATTTTATTATTATCAATTTTTGATAAGAATTTGTTTATCCTTATTAGCTTTTAACAATGCTCTGATACCAGCTGTGAGATCCTCGCTCGCCCGCGGCTCCTGCCGACGGGCGGAAGCGGCGTCGGCCTCCCGTGTGGGGCGGGGGTCCACACACTCGGGGCCTCGCCCGCGGATGTTCGAGACGAGAGGCTAGCCCGGGGGGCGGTCCCTCCGAGATCCCGGGCCCGACAGACTTCCCTCGCCCGGAAGGCACGGGCGATTCCGCCAGGAAGGGGAAAAGTCTTCTAACTAGGAGATTACTGTAACGAGTCAAGTCTTGAGACTAAATTAAACTAATCTGACTGAACCTGAAGTCACATGGTCAGATCAAGAAGAGACTTGCACTTGGTCCATGGAATCACCGCTTTTTTCCTCATTTTTCTCATTTCCAAGGCACAATCGATGATCCCTTCCCACAGAACAAGGTCTTCTCAGGATTTAAACTGATTAACGTAGCTAATCGTATCTAGTTGTTTCTCAGGAATCCTCCGATCCAGCCTAACCCCATCCGGCCCATGGGTTAGCCAACCACCCGACCACTGAATTGGTGGGATTCCTTTATAAAGATTTGATTAGGTTTTTGCCCGAGTACCGAGGAAAAGAGTTCCCAGGCCCCCTAGCTGCAAAAACCAAATAGGCATGCCATTTATAATAGATTCGACTGACTTTAAGACAATCCTTGAATAAAATCATAATATTTCCGATCATCATTTTCCAAAATTCCAAATCCATTGTATTACAAAAATGCATCCTCTGAACTCTCCGTTGAATACCAGCTGGCCAACCAAACAAGATCGAGTATCAAATTTTTGTTCCCAAAACCTTTCCTTTTTGTCCACATCAGATATCCTCCTCCACATATGCCTGGGTGTCCTACCAACCGCCGCGAGCCCGTGCATTGCCTAGTCAGAACCCTCTAGGATCCTCCTTAGGTGTCCTAGCACTTCACTCAGGGACCGCTTCGTGGGTCCTCGCCCATCGTACCAGAAGCGCACCATTTTAACCGTACTGAGGCTGGTCTCAAGACCTGGACTTGCCCGCGGGGCGGGCGACGTCCCCTTTTGACGACTCCCTGCTAGCTGTTCCAATGAACCTCCTTTTAGAAAAACATAAGCCCAATGCTTCCTCCAGCATTGTGGCGTAAAACAGTCCTTTGAATGAAAAACAAAGTTTTCAATGCAAGTGAGATTCCAGTTTGAGATCGGTTCCAAAGACCCTTTTTTCAATAATTCCCAGTTTCATAATGAGGAGCCTTGATCTCTCATGAGGGTAATCTACGCGTCATTTTATCCATCTATCCAACTAGATTCTTGGTGAGATTGGTAAGGAAAAAACTAGATTAGTTTCGGTAGTCTATTCTTTGGATTTAGTAACTGGAATTGGTCACGAAGTTTTTGTCTGATTCAATTCGAGAGGAGGACAATTAGGTTTACTGTCCGACCTCTCGTAGTCTACCTAATTTCATTCAGATTAGTTCTACCAGGATTCCTTTCAACTAAACATCTAGTTTCTGGGTAAATATCCATTTAGTGATTTTACCAATTCAAATATCCAAGATATTCTTTTTTTCACATAAATTCTCAACCTTAATTCATTAGGTAGAATTATGATGGAAATTCATCTTTTGACATTAGAATTTAATTCAAATCTATCTTTTCTCAAATATCATGGAAATTCATCTTTTAACTAAAATATCAATACCTATTTTTTTGAATAAACTTGAAATGCTTCTTTTTCTCATTTCAATGAGTGCAATCCAATTATCATGGTAATTCCTCTTTTCCATCAATTAAATCTATTAAAATTCTTCTTAAAATTACATAAAAATAACCATTAATTCCTTTAAGCTAAAAATTTCACTTTTCTCATCTAAACATTCGAATTCCAATATAGTGGGAGTTCCTCTTTTATCATTTAAACTTATCTATGCAAAAAGATAAATTTAACTAAAATTTTTTCTTAAAATTTAAATAAAAATATCCATTAATTCCTTTGCACTAGGAATTACACTTTCTTCATTTAATTAGTTGGATTCCAATATGGTGGGAATACCTCTTTCATCATAAAAATTTATCTATACAAAAAGATAAATTTAACTATATTTCTCTTAAAAATTAAATAAAAATCTTCATTAATATCTTTGCACTAGGAATTGTACTTTCCTTATTTAAATATTTGAATTTCAATGTGGTGGGAATTCCTCTTTCATCATAAAAATTTATCTATACAAAAAGATAAATTTAACTAAAATCTTTCATAAAATATACATTATTTTAGCATTCCCATTTTTTTCCCTCTAAATCATTGGAATACATGGATCTCCAATTTCATGGGGATTACTCTTTTAACATAAAAATAAATTACTAGAAATTTCTCTTTTTTCTAATTTACTAATTATGCATAAACATAAAAATCAATTTTTCCATGATTACAATGAGAATCATTCAATTAATCTAGGATGATAATTCCTAGAATATGGTAGGAAGTCCTCTTTTCATATTATGAATGAAAATATTTTATGTGTTTATTTTACAAAAATTTTACCATAGCTCCACTGCTATTACTGATAATTTTTAATTTAATTGAAAGAATGAAGTTTAATATGATATGATTAGAATGACCACTAACTGGATCATTATCCAATTATGGATTGATTCATAATTTCTCTATGAAATAAATGTCATAAAAGTATTAAAAAGCCATTATTTTGGCCTCCAATTAGACAAGCATAGAAATTACTTTTGGATTAAAGAAATGCTTCATGAGAAGCTTCATTTGGATTGAGAATAGGTCATAGGAATGACCTTTCATTGGGGGGAGAGAGAGAAATGCTTAAAAACCATTAAAATTAAGCATAAATAAAAATTTATGTGTTTCTTTATTACAATTCATAAAAGAACTTCAATAGTAACCAAAAGCCATTCAAATTAAAGCTTCTCAAGCTTGAGAGGGGTTGAGAAGAAATTTACTTAATTCTTTGATCTCACAGTAGAGGCCCCCAACCAATCAATTGGTTTGGTATGTTGTAGGAGTCACCAAGGAAGATTGAAAAGAGAGAGAGAAGCTCCAATCTCTTCAATTTTGTAGAGGTTTTTAGAGGATAATAGAAATTAAGCTTAGCTTAGAGTAATACCAACATAGTTTAGTTCCTAGATAATAATACAAAGGAATGAGGGTCTATTTATAGGAGAGGGAGGCCATAACTGAGTCCAACTGAGTTCTAAAATTTTCTAGCTTCAGTTTGGCTGAATTTGGACAAGATTTGGACTAGTTTGGCTCCCTTTTTGATTTTGTTTGATCCAGGAGAGAGGAGAGATAAAAATATCCTATTATTTCTGAGTTTAAAACTCATCCAAGCATGTGAAGTAGGCACCTCCTTGAAGGTCTCCCTTTTCCTTACACATGTGTCAAAAATGAATGATTACTCCAAAATATCTCATTTTTTTATTAATAATACTTCATAATTTTTAACTAATAAACCTAGTACTTGGTCAACTCTTCATCTTATGTGGGCATTTACTCACTTTTGGGTATTTTCTTTTATTCTTTGGATTTATCTTGTCCCAACACTTGGATTAATCTTATTGGTCCATAGGAACCTTAATTGGACCATAATCAAAAAAAATTTCAAAAATCTGACCATTAGGCGGCTAAGGTCTTCTGAATCAATTTTAATTAATTCCAATTGCACCTTGGAAAATCTATTTTGATTTTCTGTTTCAGGGAAATATTTTTTTGATATTTGTAAAATTTATTTATCTAAAAATATCCCAATATTGATTTACCACTCTCTAGAAATTTTTATCTCACTAGGCAAAATAAGAAAAAATGATATTTTCTTATATTCAAAAACATAGAATGATTACAAGGGACTGAAGTAGAGGCTTATTTGATATTCAAGGCTGAGGAGGAATCTTACACTAGCCTTCTTCTAGTTCTAGCTAGTGTGGGATCAAAAAATCTCTCATAGATTGGTGCCTTGAGGAAGGCACTAAATAAGATATAGCTTGTATGAAGAAGAAGGTATTATAGAGCACAGATAAATGCCTACTTATTTGGGGATTCCTTTGTGCTTTGAAAAGGAAGGAGAAGACACACATACATTTGTAGAAAATGTGGCTACTTCATACATTCTGAGCAACAAATATTTAGACTTAGTAGATAGGAGGAATAGCTTGGTTTTGGGATTGAGGAAAGAGGCTAAGGAATGATTTAATAGTTTGGATAGAAAGGCTCAATAGGATCCTGATCAGTTGTGCAAGAAGGGAAGAGATGCAGAAACCTTATGGCATAAGATTCTTGGTTTGAAACAAAGAAAATTGGGTGAGAATGCCAAATATAAATATGATTTTTTGAGGTTATGAGGAAGGATTAGGGCCTTAACTAATCTTGGAGAGGTGCTAGAGTTTTTGAAAAAATACAAATTCATTGTGTAGGTCTACATCCTCTCTGTTGAAACTCAAAGTAGAAGAAGTTGAACCTGTTGACTTTGAAGAAGTAGAAGCCAGAGCCTTGTATAAAGCAAAGAAGTACAAACTTAGGAAATACATGCAAGGGGTATTGGACAATGAAAGGAGGAGAAACAAATACAAAAGGCAAGGAAGAGCAAGCTATGCAAGGAGGACATCCACAGGTAGTTCAAAAAAATTCTCCTGAAGTAATTGATAGGTTGAATGGGAGCATGTAGACTAATTTGGCACAGGGAATAAGAATGAGACAAGTTGAGTATTAAGAGCAGTAGGTGGGGCAGATAGAGGTAGAGAAATGGAAGGAGGTAGAGGAAGGATCCTTAATTTTCAGTGTTGAAATTGTAGAGTTTTGTCATGGTATGAATAGTTTCCTTTGGCTTAGGAAGGAGCTTGGTCAAACTTTGCCAACTTATCCATAGGTTGTTCCACAAGCACCATAGATTTTAGCAGGGGGAAATCAGCAAGTGTAAGGAGAAATTAGTATGGTAATCCACGAGCTCAAGAACTACCATAGGAAACAGGAGAGAGAGTAGTACACTTGGTTGATTTGGAGAAGCCAAATGAAGCAATGGAATATGATCTTTCTATGTGTTCATCCACAGATACAATGGACAAAGGTATGTTAGTTAAACATGACTATGAGAGTTTACATCAAGAGGGTGGTTTGTTTGAACTTTTCACTATGAAAGAAGAAGATGTGTTGGGTAATGTTTGCCTTAGTAAGGAGGATGTCAATGTGGGATCTATGTGTAATGGTTAATTGGTGCATAGATGCATGGTTTTTAAAATATTTGTGCAAAGTTAATAGCTTTTTTAATGAGTGGTGGCAATAATTGTGATGGTGAGTCCATGTTGGAGATGGAATCTAGTTCAGAGGTAGGGCCAGTGGAGCTCTGCATGTGTTTGTAAAAGAAGAGATGCCCTGCAAACCCCGGTAATGATGTTGGATTTCTCATCAGAGAGTGGTAGTAACCATGAATTAGGTTAAAAGGATGAAGAAGGGATGCATCTTGAGGCTATGTGCATGGATTTGTCCACATGTTATGAGAATGTTGAAATACGTAAGCCAGGTAACCAAGATATAGATGATGAACTTGACGTGTTATTGGATGATGCATTAGAAGATTTTCTAGCCATGTAATCTTTGGCTAGAATGAATACATGTCGTAATTATGCAAGTAAGAATCTAGATACTTGCATGGGTGTGATTTTTAAGGAAGCTTTTAGTGGTCCTTAATTTGTGATGAATTTTGTGCAAGTCAACATGAAGAATCAATAATTGGAATAGGTAGCTAGGTGGTGAAGATAGAATGCTTGCACGTGAAAATGAATGCTGATGATTTGTGTGGTTGTTTTATGGGTTGGATGCAAATGATCTAGATTAAGATGTGCTTTTAGATGAGGCATTGTATGACTTGATGACCTATAAGAACAGGATGGGGATCACTCCTTCTCTTCTTGTGTAGGATGAAGAATGCAAACTTAAATGAATATGAAAGTAAATTTCAAGAGAATGCACGAATGAAGACCATTTTAGATGATGCACAACATAAAATTATGAGTTCGGATGGGCATAATTTTTCGGATGGGCATAATTTGTTTGATGAGCATGAATATGATACACAACATAACTTTATGAGTTTCAATGGAAAGAATTTGTTTGATGAGCTTGAATATGATGCTACTCCATGTTTTTTCAAAAACATGAAGTTGAAAGACAGAAACTTCAAAAGGTTCTCATTTGATGAGCGTTTTATCTTGGAGAGTATGCATGCCTATTGATGGTATTTCAACTGGTTGTCATAATGCCATTTGATCGTAGAGGATCAGGATTAGTCAGAATCAACAGCTATTCAAAATAGAAAAAAGTAGTCTAGAGAAGGAGCATCAGAAGCTGGCCAAGAAGATCATGTAAGTAAGAGTTTTCATGGGGGGATGGCTAAGTATGGAAAAAAAATGTGTGTAGCTACTTTTGGTGATGGTAAGTAAATGTGCCACCTTTTGGGAAATGGTTGTCTATGATGCAAGTTTTTTGGAAACCAATTTTCTTTTTTAGATAGTGTTAGGGGCTAGCACAAACATGTTTGTTGAGAAGTTGTGATGTACATTTTCTAGTTTGAACGTAGTGTGTACAACATGTGTTGGCCAAAGTGGACGAGGTAGTATGAAACCAAAGCAATTGACCGGGTCAAGTGATAAATAAACATGTAAAGTCCATTAACATGCTTAAAAGGGAAGTTGTTCACAAAGATACATGTGGAAGATCGAGAAGAATGAAGGCGATGAAAAGGGAAAGGAGAACAATGTTATATCCATTAGAGTGGATACATAGCTAGACACATGGGGAGAGGACGAGAGTCAAATATGAAGAACATAGCCAAATGGGATAGAGAGTGAGATGGTTTTGTTCTTTTTAAAAAAACATATATAAATATATGATATGTGGAGTTTGTTTTTTTTTAGGGTTTTGAGTGAGATGATCAGTGAGGGAAATGCAACAATTATGGCAGAATTTGAAAGAACATAATGTTGTCTCAATCTCTTCTCTTTCACTATGTGTATATGTATAAGATGTAGGGTCAGTGCAATCTTCTCAGCAAAAGGAAAGAGATTAAATCGGGTTGAATCTTATGTCCTGTCTATCTTGCCATCTAGTTAATGAGTATCAAATGCCTTCATGTTTATTTAGTTTCTCTTAGAATCTTTTTGTTTCATGCTGAATATTGCTTTGAGTTATCAAGAATGTTAGGTTGGGGTGAGTAGCATGTTGATTGTTGAGTTTTTTATGAGTTAGGAGCTATTGGGTTAAGAAGGACCTGGCTGCTTGTGGTTTTTTGTTAGTTGTATTTGAGTGGAGTCAATTGAAAGGTGTCAGATGAAAGGAAAGAGAAGATCAACTCAGTCTGAGAAGAGGGTCTAGAGAGAGGAAATTTTGTATCTTGTTGGAGTAAGAACAAATTCATATCAAGAGGTATCTAGATGAGGGAGTTGTCTAAAATAGAGCTAATTGAAGTAAGAAGTGTCTAAAACTGCAATTAAGTTAGGAACATTCAGCTAAATAGAGGCAAGCCAATACGTTTATTTTTTTATCATTTATTTGGTGTTTGGGGTGGTGTCTTGTGTACCTAATCTCATCTAGTCTTTGTCTAGTCCTAGCTATTTATAGCTAGTGTGGGAGTTGAAAACACTCTCACTACCACCACCAGTCCACCCGCTAGTTATTGTTAGTAGCTGATGGAGTTTGACTACAGAATTAGACTGAGAAAAGGTTCACCACACATATTGGTGGCAGATCACATGTCAACATAGCTCATGAAGAACTTGCCACATCAGAGTTGATGATGAAGTACTAGATGTTGCATTTTTCAAGTTAGATCTAATACTTGAATGGAGTGAAGAGATTTCAAATACCTTTACTTTATATTCACATAAGACAAGCTCATGAAGAACTTGCCACATCAGAGTTGATGATGAAGTACTAGATGTTGCATTTTTCAAGTTAGATCTAATACTTGAATGGAGTGAAGAGATTTCAAATACCTTTACTTTATATTCACATAAGACAAGCTATTGAAAAAGGAAAAGATGTGATGTCTCATTGAGCTAGTAGCACCTTATCGATTGATTAGCAGGTCAATTATACAAGCTAGGCAAGGATCATGTGCTTAAATGGTGTGTCATGGAGGATAAGTTCCTAGCCATTATTGAAGAGGCTCATAGTGGAATTACTAATGGATATTTTGCAAGAAAAGTAATTGCTCATAAGTCTTGCAAGATGAGTTATGGTGGCCAACTATATTTGGTGATGCCATGGAATTTGTCAAACATTGTGATGAATTCCAACACTTTAGCATTCCTCATGGACAAGAGAGGTTGCCTTTGGTTTTGATCATTGTGTAAGAACCTTTTAAAAAATGGGGAATAGACTATTTGACCCATTAGCCTAGTTGTGCATTGTTTCCATTGACTATTTCGCTAAAGTGGATAGAAACAAAAGCCACACAAAAGGCAGATGCTCGTATATCCCAAATTCTTATAAGAGCATGTCATATCAAGATTTGGTTGACTCCTAGAGGTGATTAGCAATTAAGGCTCCCATTTTATCCATAATGAGGTCATTGAACATCTATTGATTAGGTTCTTCATGGTGTAGCATCAAAATCATCATTATACTATCCCCTAACAATGGAGAGGCAGAAAGTATTAACAAAGTCCTTTGTGGTTGTTACATTCCCGTAACGCCGCTACGGGCATTACCACAAGAGGGGACGGCCTCTGGCTCACCACCCAGCCATAGAGGAAGAATGAGGATTGCCCCTCATCCCCCAAGCTATATAGTGTGTGGCCTGCCGTCCACACTAGCCTGGCCGCCCATGACTCCGCATGGGCGTCCTCTCCCACTGAACCCCGGACATGGCCATCCGGTCTGCCGTCGGTCACAGGCATTACAGCCTACGTGACATTACCCCCCCCTTAAGAAGAGTTTTCGTCCTCAAAAACAAACTGGGAAAACCTTTTGGAAATTGCACTACGGCGTTCCCAGGTTGCTACTCCTCATCCCTATCTGTCCATTTAACAAGTACCTCCTGGTACACTTTATGTCGGGTTTGTCTGTCACGATACTATAGAATCTTTTCAGATTCATGTGGTATCTTTGGTGGCTCTATCAAGTCCACCAAAATCTTTGGAGAAACTGCGTTCTCTAAGTCGTGAACTGATTTCTTCAGTTTACTGACATGGAAGACAGGATGAACTTGAGAACTCTCCGGTAACTCAAGTTTGTAGGCTACGTCCCCAATCTTCTTAAGGACCTTGAAAGGACCGCAATATCTAGGAGAAAGTTTATCACACTTTCCCGTTTGGATGGTTGCTGACTGCGCAGGAACCTTTAAAAATACAAAGTCACCTTCTGCAAAGGTCACTTGTCTGCGTCCTTTATCGGCAAATGTATTAGCGCGATCCTGTGCGCTAGGATGCTCTCGCGTGCAGCTTTGAGCATATCATTCATTTATCAAGGAACTCCTTGACAGATTGAATCTTCTCCTTTTTTAGGCCTACAGCCATCGGAGATCTCGGCTGGAATCCATACATTAACATGAATGGTGTAAATCCAGTCGCTGAGTGTTTGGAGCTATTATAAGCAAACTCCAATATGGGCAAATATTCTTCCCAATTTGATTGCTTCTTACTTACATAAGAACGCAACATATCCTCGAGTATTTGGTTAACTTTTTCAGTTTGACCATCAGACTCCGGATGATCTGCCGTACTCATACTCAGAGTAGTATCCAACTTTTTGAAGACTTCCCTCCAAAAATGACTATTGAACTTTCTATCTCTATCTGACACTATATCTGCGGGCAGGCCATATAGCTTGTAGAGATGTTCAATAAAGAGTTTTGCCAACTCTGGCGTTTTAACAGTTTTCTCGTGGTAATAAACTTTGCCAGTTTAATTCACCTGTCCACTACCACCCACACCGAGTCATTCCTTCGACTCGTCTTGGGTAAACCGGTAATGAAATCCATGGAAATGTTTCCCATTTCCCTTGAGGAATCTCCAGTGGACGGAGTAGTCCTCCAACCTTAAGACGTTCTGTTTATTGACTTGGCACTTACTGCATTTCAGCACATAAGTCTAGACGTTCTTAAACAAACTAGGCCAATAAAATTATCTTTTTACTAGTGCATAGGTCTTCTGAATCCCAGGGTGACCCGCACTTGGACTATTAAAACTATACCCCGAAGACTCGGCTAGCCTCTCCGGACTAACTCTCGCCTCGTTACCCGTCGCACCTATGGCCAGTCTCTCCGGACTAGCATTATGTGCCGGCGAGGAAGGTGGGCGCGGCTGTGGCAAAGTGCGTACGCGTACAGCACGCCAGACCTCTGTAAAGACAGGATCATGCTCACACAAGCTATGATTTGGTATTTCAACCAAAACCTTAAGGCAAATTTCATGCCTTGATTTTGCATCATGTCATTAGCACAGAAGCTAATGTACTGGAGAGCACTCTAGTAGTGCAAGCTATGCTACTAGATACTTGTAGACTACGCTACCATGTTGCATCACCAACTTGTTAAAACTTCTCGTTGGAAAGCTCTACGGCCATAAGAGAAATAAACTAGAGTCAATCTAATCATGCATCACAAGGATTAGTTCCAAAGTTGAGAGATACTTCTCTCTTAGAGTAACATCTTTGCACAAGCATATGCTCTAGAATTTTGTTGAGTTTCTAACTACCATCAATCTATGGATGGTTAAACTCCACTCTAATTCAGAGTAAATGTAAGTTTTTGAAAATTTCCATTCAAATATAACAATCAAACTTCCTATCTCTTATGCCATACTATATCTGCGGAGGCAGATCGTATAGTATGTGGAGATGTTTGATAAAGATTCTTGCACCACTACGGGTGTCTGGAGTTACATCCAATCACTTACAATTCTTTGTTGCTATTACCAGACACATCTTTTCAAGTATTGTCTGGACTCACACAACTATTCCAGTTTATGTGATATTTGAGGATATCCCTCCTTTCCCTTAGAAAGGTTTTTGTCCTAAAAAACTGTACTCTCAAGCGGACTACGCGCTAGCATGATAGGTCCAAGAACAAATCTAGACCGTGTTAAATATATTTTTATTCTTGAGTCCTTCCAAGAAACTTTTAAACATCTTGCACCGAAGATGTGGTATAGGGTCTACGCACATATGGTGGTACTATTGATAAACTGCTTTGCAACAGATCAGTGGTTTCACACTTGTAACAAAGTGCTTCATTGTTGCATATTATTACCCTTCATAAGTGGTTACACACTTATGAATTATTGGGTGGGTTTTACTATTTATCAAGAAAATTCCAAACTACTAATAACCACATTATCAATCCACAGATAATGACTGAGCTTGCTGCGAAGCCATAGGTTGCTAGATAATTGATGGTAATTACACACGCTCGCCGCTACGGGCATTACCACAAGAGGGGACGGCCTCTGGCTCACCACCCAGCCATAGAGGAAGAATGAGGATTGCCCCTCATCCCCCAAGCTATATAGTGTGTGGCCTGCCGTCCACACTAGCCTGGCCGCCCATGACTCCGCATGGGCGTCCCACTGAACCCCGGACATGGCCATCCGGTCTGCCGTCAGTCACAGGCATTACAGCCTACGTGACAGTGGTATATCTTGACCAAACTATAGATAAACAATCAAAAGCACAAGTTATAAGAGTCACATAAACTTATATACTCATAAACTATAGAAGCTAGTCATAAATGATCAAAAGCACAAGTTATAGGACTTCTTAAAAGCTTCTATAGTCATAAACTATAGAATCTGGAAGCACAAGTTATAGGACTTCCTATAAGGTGGCCACAAGGCAAACTCCTTTTCAAGTCACCTACGAGATTAAGGCAATGATGCCTATGGAATATATAGTACCAAGCTTGAGGATTGCAGCTAAAGAATGTCTTATGGAGAACGCTCTAGCCGCACGGTTGATTGAGTTGGAGAAACTCGATGAGACTAGAGTTGTTACTCTTCATGGGATGATTATAGAAAAGATCATATGCAAAATGTGGTTTGACCAAAACCTAAAAACAAATGAGCTAAAGGAAAGGATACTTAATACACATGTACGGAGTTGATTCTTCCAAAAGAAAGAAATTAAAATATAGAGGGCTAGGGCCATTTAGGGTTACAAAGCTCACCTTGTAAGTTGCAAATTACATTAAAACCATTGATGGAATAGAGATGCAAGGCTACATAAATGGAATAGAGATGCAAGGCTACATAAATGGAAGAAAGCTAAAAAATATTATGAACCCTTAACCCTGATATGTTGTTGGCCTAGTTGCAAAAAAGAAATAAGAAGTGCTGAAACAAGAGCAAGGCACAAGAGAGGAGGCTAAGGTAAGGGCTGCTAAAATATTGAGGGCTAGGGCCATTTAGGGTTTTAGAGCTCACCTCGCAAGGTGAAGATTGCATCAAAACCATTGATGGAATAGAGATGCAAGGCTACATAAATGGAAGAAAGCTAAAAAATATTATGAACCCTTAACCCCAGATATGTTGTTGGACTAGTTACAAAAAAGAAATAAGAAATGTTGAAACAAGAGGGAGGCACAAGAGAGGAGGCTAAGGCAAGGGCTGACAAAGCTAAACAGGCTAATACTAAGTGAACATGGCTACTCTAAACCTAATAGAAGAGGATAACCTTGAGATAGAGCATGATCATCCCAAAGTTAGACTCTTTATTAAGGAAATAGCCACAAATCACATTACGATGATTTACTCATCCCAGTAGGAAAGTCACAACTTACTCTCGTATGAAATATGGGTGAAGCTTAGCAAACTAGAGCTAGAGGAGTTGACTATAGCCAACGTTAAAAATGTACATAAAGGAATAATAAGGGATTTGGGAAGTTTAAAAAATAATATTTCCACCAGAAATAACCCTTGGTAGTGTAAGGTTTTTATAATGTTTGTAGGTGCCTTGGAAGAAAAGATGCTACTTGGATGCAATTAGATTTCAGCAATGGGTTGTGAAGTGGATTGGGAGTAAGGATGCATAATTTTCATTCAAAGGATCCGAATATACATTACCATTGTGGAGTTTGCTAGACTTGAGAAGAAATCTAAAGACTAAAGAGACAAAGCCCCCAAATAAAAAAAATACATTCCCGCTCTAGAAACACCATAGGTTACCCAAAGAAAGGTAGCAAGTATGTCAAAAAAAGGAAGGACTACCTCTCCACATCAAACTCCCAAGAGCTAGAAGGCTGTTGTTCACAAATGTTGGGTCCCCAAATGAATGCTAAAGGCACAATCGAATTTTATGAAGGAAACATGCATATTTGGGTACCTAAGCAAAGGGACCACAGAGGCAAGTAAAAATTACAAAGAACATCACCATCAACGAATGACTACCAAAACCCAAGACTGCTACACCAAAGTTGGCTAGAAAAACTAAGATAGGGCAAAGAAAGAAACAATGGGTCCTTGTTAAGAAATCAGCTACTCAAATCCAACTAACAAAGCAGGTGTGGGTACAAAAATAGAAACCAAGTCAAAAACTGACCTCATTAATCCTGGCTAGGAGGTCAAGGATAGGTGGGAATGGCAACACAAATATGTTCCCACTCAAGTTGTGACTAGGAAGCCATAAAACCTTGAACCAAAGCCAGAAGAACCTTCCCAACCCAGCATCTCACCAAGTGCCAATTAAATTAGGGTAAAATAGGATAATTACATGATTTCCTATTCCAAGGGAAGCCATAAGAACCTAAAATAAAGCCACAAGAACCTTCCCAATCCAACGTCACACCAAGTGCCGATTAAATTTGGGTAAAATAGGAGAATTAAATGATTCCTTATGCTAACGACAAAGTGGTTATAGCAAACACACAAGAATATATCTCCAAATGGGATATGTATTCACAAGAACCTTCTACCTTCTCTATGGACTAGTTGATTTAATGGATGGAACAAGAATTAATGTGTTCCAAGGATGAACTACAAGTCCTGGAACAACCAAAACCCTCCACATCAAGAGCTTCATCTCAATATACTTGGGTTTAGCCAATTAATAAACATGCCAATATCAAAAGAAGCAAAGAAATTCATAAAGAACCTACAACATCAAATCAGGAGGATGATACATGACATGATTGAAAAGAATCACATCGTGTATACTAACAAGATACACGATCTGATTGAAAATAATCACAAAACCAGATCTAACAAGGTGGACTAACATGCTAATTGAATACTAGCACTCCTGCTAACAACCCTTAGAAAGCCTCTCCATTCAAAATTGGGATAAATTTATCACCGTGGATTCACAACCTTGATTTTATAGGAATCACGTGTCTGTTTCTCATCCCTACATAATCATGTCACACCAAAATTGGCAAAATTCATATTAAAAGGCATATATGGGCCGCACAGTGCATAAACAGCCCCTCTGAGACCTCACAAGCCCATAAATATCAATTCTCATTGTGCCATGATTTTGTAGGAATCACGAACATGCTTCTTAACCCTACAAAATCATGCCAAGAAAAATGAGCCAATATCATAAACTCGTAAGCCCCCATGATGTGATGTGATTGCATGTGCTTGAAATTTTCATGTTTGATGCATTTCATCCAATATGATTCTCACCCGCGATTGGTTAATGTGATCATGGCAAATGGTTGTTAGCCTTAGGTGCCTTCATGATGATGATGCTTCACACCATGCATGAAATCACCAAAAATGGGTAAACAATAAAAATAAATATGATATGTGAGGAAGTGTGGGATCAGACTAATCACACATAGAATGATTAAATAAGCAACAATAGACAAGATAGACACACCCAATGAATTGAATAATTGAGACAATTGTGTAGGCAAAAGCTAGTGAATTATATTGATTTGAAATACTACGTACGATGAGGCCAAATTGGATCTTATGAAGCTAGGTTAAAGTGCTGAGATAGGCTAATGATCTGATATGATAGCCTCAATCCACTGATTGATGTGAGGATGTTACAACCTTCTTGTATAGTGTATGCTAGATTACCTACTTCCTAGATTTTCTCCAAGACTACAGCTCATTCCAGAGCTGGTATCTCTCAATATATTGGTCCAAATTGGTGGACAGGAAAGATGATAGTGCTTTATGACTTCTTTGAATAAACCATGCTCAAATTCTTCATGGTTGGTTAAAGATACCTAAATTAGTGACCTGCCTATCAAAAATTCCCCATTAATGTTACCTGCAGCAGCAACAGTAGTTTCTTATTTGGTATGCTCATGTCCGATGAGGACAATCACATCTAATTACTCCTTAGTTTAATCCTTGTTTGAAGGTGGTTGGTTGTGTTGAGGTTGTACACACCTTGATTTAGGTTGGAGTTGATTTGACCACTTTTTGTGACAATAGTAGAGTGTTCCCACATAGTGACTTGTCAAGTGCTATTTGCACTTTTATTTTTAACATTCCCTCTTACGTGAAAATTGGATCAATCAAAACACCAAGCTTGGTAAAATCTTGATGAAGATGTGTATAACATTATCCACATACCTGCAATGAATAAGATCAATCTCCCCCCCTCTATAATGTTTTCTTTAATAAAGTGATAGTGAACAATATGCTTTGTCCTAACATGAAAAATTGGATTCCTTGCTAAATGAATTGAAGACATGCTATCAAAATAAAGATCAAAATAGAGAGGGATAGGAAGAGGGAATGCTCACAACACCATATTCGTGAGTTTGGGAATCTCCCAAGTCCCATTTTTGTAATACTAAAAAGGTGGGACTCGGTAAACATGTCTATAAGTTTTTCAAAACCCTATCATGTGACCTATCATTGGAAAGTGCTTAAAAAATGGGATCTATTGAGCTTTATAGCGCACAATTTGGACAAATGGTGTTCAAGTTATGGCAAATCCAAATTTTTGACGACATGTCCCAAACTTATGAGAAATTCTCATATTCCCCAATATGGTGTTACACTCAATATCCTGTAAAAGACTGTATAACCAAACAATCTCACATGCTACATTAGTTGTCCCTCTATATTCACCTTCAATAGAGCTTAAGCTAGGGAGGTGAACTACTAAGAAACCCTATGTATCACGTGCATTCAAGGGGTATTTAAAAAACCCCTTGCATATGAATTTTTCATGAGAATAAAATGACCCCTTATTCTTTATAGACTTACGGGTTTTTTTCCAAAATCAATTAAAAAATCCCTTCTATAAATGTATTTTTGTAAATTTACCTTAAATTTTTAAATTACAAAACTCCTTCATTTGAACTCACGTGGTATACATACATATTTTTAGGTAAACCCCTTATTGAGGCTTAATGCAATAGTGGGCTGATTTTTGCTTAACCATAAAACAAATCCATTACTAAGAGAAATAAATATCCTAAAATTGACCTTCTATCAAAGAGGCATCCAACTCAATCATCATCGGTGTAGCTTCAAACACAAGTCCATAATCTAGTGTGCCTTTGACATACCTTAAGATTCTCTTTGTTGCTTCCCAATGTTTCTTTGTAGGTTCCTCCATAAACTGGGAAATATGTACAACCAACTGCAAAACTAATATCAAGATGAGTGAGAATTAAAGAGATAAGATTGTAAATTGTAACATCTGCGAAGGAGTGACCCATCATTGATTTGGAGCTTCAACTTTGCTTCCATGGGAGTGCTCATTGGTTTAGCATTATCTAATCCAAACTTGCTAATCAAGATCTTAGCATACTTCTTTTGTGACATACATGTTCTTTTTCCATTTCTTGATACTTCTACTCCCAAAAAATAATGTAAATCCTTCATGTCAAAAGTGCTACAAAGTAGAGACTTTTGTAAATCCTGCAATGTAAATCCTGCAAATCCTTCATGTCAAAAAGTGCTACAAACTAGAGACTTAAACATGAAATTTCAGCCATAATATTTCCTATCAGTATGAGATCATCCAAACATCTACCTTGGCAAACCATTGCCTAGGTGCTTGCTTCAATCCATAGAGCACCTTCTTAAATCTACATACATAGGTAGGCTTCCTTGCATCTTCAAAACCCTTAAGGATGATGCATATTAACTTCATCATCTAAATCACCATTAAGAATGCATTTTTAACATCCATTTGTTGTAAAGGCCAGCCAGTTTTACAAGAGAAATAAAAGTCCAAAATCGTAGTCATTTTAGCTATTAGGAAGAAAGTTTCACAATAACCAATACCATGAGTCTGATAGTATCCTTTGTACCTATCCAAGTTTCAACTAACCTTTCTTGTACCTATCCAAGGAACCATCAGCATTAAACTTTTCTTTATAAATCCAAGCATGTAATGATGGGCTTATCATGTGTTTGTGGAACCAACTCCCAAGTGTTGTTCTTCATCAAGGCATCATGCTCTTCTTCCATTGCTTGCATCCAATGGGAATCCCTAATTGCATCTTCAAATGAAGTGGGCTCATCAAAATTCATGATGTTATACATGTAGCAATAATGTACCTAAGCAT